>NC_056728.1:6845247-6860396 GCF_019279795.1 Protopterus annectens | reverse complement strand
TAGTGTGTGTGTGTGTGTGTGTGTGTGTGTGTGTTTGTGTGAGTGCGCATGTGTGAGTGCAGTGTGTTTGTGTGTGTTTGTATGTGTGTGTTGTGTGTGTTTTTGTATGCATATGTGTGTGTGTGTGTGTGTGTGTGTGTGTGTGTGTGTGTGTGTGTGTGTGTGTGTGTGTGTGTGCGTGTGTGTGTGTGTGTGATTGCAGAGAAGCTGTGCTGCTATTAGGTGAGTTTGCAGGTCTTTGTGGGTGTGTGTGTGTGTGTGTGTGTGTGTGTGTGTGTGTGTGTGTGTGTGTGTACATGTGTGAGTGCTGTGTGTTTGTGTGTGTGTTGTGTGTTTTTGTATGCATATGTGTGTGTGTGTGTGTGTGTGTGTGTGTGTGTGTGTGTGTGTGTGTGTGTGTGTGTGCATGTGTGAGTGTTGCGTGTTTGCATGTGTGAGTGCGTGTGTGATTGCTGTGTGTTTATGTGTGTGTTGTGTGTGTTTTTGTATACGTGTGTGTGTGTGTGTGTGTGTGTGTGTGTGTGTGTGTGTGTGTGTGTGTGTGTGTGTGTGTGTGTCTGTGTGTCTGTGTGTCTGTGTGTGAGTGCTGTGTGATTGTGTGTGTATGTGTGTGTGTTGTGTGTGTTTTTGTATGCATGTGTGTGTGTGTGTGTGTGTGTGTGTGTGTGTGTGTGTGTGTGTGAGTGTGGTTGCACAACAGTGTGGTACAGACGAGACTCCCCTTTTGGTTAAAGGGGCTCTTTAGCACTTTTGTATAATCAACCACAAAACTACTGGTAAACCTTAGGATAAAAACTCTGTGGCACAAAATCAGAAACACAATTAGTAAAGTCAAATAACTGTTCACGGAGCTACCAGGCCAAATCAATCTCTTGTCACAACTGTAACAGCATATAACAGTCCATAAGAATGAAGCAAAAATTCTGTATATAAAAAACTCAGATTTATTCATCGATGGTAAGCGCTTTCACTTAGGAGCTTCTTCAGACCAAGTAATCCATAAAAACAAAAAACACATGTATATATAGGCAAAGCAACATCAATCATTTAATTAACTGATATTAAAGCTACAGACCCAGCACAAACCTGTAACTTGCATGCCTATATGCACCTAAGCTATATAATGTAAAACAAAAATAATAATTCAATATCTAACATCGACATAATATGACACAAAATTTCTAAAAACATATAAGAACATAAGGCATTGGACAGGATTTACATTTAAGGAAACCTAGTAGTTTTAGCCCTGTCAATCATCCATTGGTTGAGGCTTATTGTAGGTTGACAGAAGAAGAGATTTTTCGGTTTTATGAGAATAGGACAGCTACTATGAATAAAAGATTGAAACATAATCTCACATTTAAGGAAAGGAAAGCCCTACAAGCTTTACAGAATAATACAGCTTTAGTTATACATCCTGAAGGTTCAAGGAAAGGTGATATTAATATTACTAAGATCCCCTTACATTATTCCAGTGATACAGGGTATGCCACAAAACTGTTCCAACAATACTGACTGGCCTGTTTTGTTAGTTAATGATGACATTGGGGAAATAGTAGGTAATGTTCCAAGGTTCAGGTTTAGAAATCATAAGAATCTGAAGAGACTTTTATGTGCTGGTAATAGGGACTTGGAGAAGATAGATTTTGGTCATACTGAACCATGTGGCTCCTGTAACTTCTGCTGTTGTATAAATACTATAGAGGTGTTCCATCATCCAGATTTAGATAAAGATTTTTGGTTTAGAGGTGTACATAATTGTATGACCCCCCATGTGGTTTATCTTGCGGAGTGTGAATCATGTGGGGCTTTTTATGTAGGAAAAAACCAATAGAGCACTACGTGATAGAATGAGGGAACATTTATATAATATAAAGAAGAAGTCTCCTAATAATGCCCTGTCTAAACATGTTATGGAACAAGGAATACAACATATTTTTAGATTTAGGGTTGTGGAGGCAATAGGGTTCATAGGTTCATAGGTTCATACTAGGCTATCTGCCCAAGGGCATTTATAAGCCTAGCCCATAGTTATTTGGCTTTCGCCACCCCTTTAGTTTGAATAAAACTATGCCTATTATTTTGCTGTGCCTCTGTCAAGCAGTGACACTGAAGTAATCCCTGGGGTATATCTGCGATCCCCCATCCATTGGTCAAGATTCCTCTTGAACAAGGCCAGCGAGGTGCTCTGCCTCACATCACAGCATAGGGAGTCTCTGGGTGATGAATCTGTCCCTCCAGCATGTTCTATTAATAACCGTGGTCAAGGTTTAAGTCTCCGCCCTTGTGGTTCTGAGGGATCTAGATTTTTTGAGGTGAAGCATATTCATCAAATCAGGGTTTGACATGGCCTTATATGTCAGGCACAGGTCACCTCTGAGCAAGCGGTATGAGACTGAATAGAGCTGGAGTTCTTTCAGTCGGGCAGCATAAGACATATTTTTGAGACCCTTTATCCTTTTGGTGAGGAACTTTTGGGGCCTTTCCAGCTGCTGCAGGTGTCTGGTCAGATACATTCCGAATGGGGCATTGTACTCAATCATAGGTCTAATGAGTGATGAGTACAGGGGTGCGATGACCTCCCTTGATCTAGATGTGAATCCCTTCATGATCAGGTGGGTAATGTAGAAGGTTTTCCTAACTACTTTAGCAACATGAGTGTCAAACGAAAGGCTACTGTCAACCTGGGTCCCCAGATCCCTGATGACTTCTTCTGTGCTCAGTGGATTGCCACCTATATTATAGCTAGGGGTAACCTTGTTTTTCCCGAAGGGTATGACTGTGCATTTCTTGGCATTTAACTTTAGGCCATGGCTCTGGCACCAGTTATCCGTTTCTGTGAGGCCCTTCTGAAGGATATCTGTGTCAGATGTGTTTTCGACTATGGCTTCAGTTTGCAGTCATCTGCAAACTTTGTCAGCCATAACCCTCCTGTGTTTGCTTGTACTTCAGAAAAGTAGATGCCGAACAAGAGTGGACCCAGGACTGAGCCCTGTGGGACACCACTTGTGACAGGCTTTGAGTCTGACATGGCTCCAGCAACTCTGACCCTGTGGGTTCTGTCACTTAGCCAGTTTGCAACCCATCTATGTATGGGTTTACATTCAAGCTGATGAGTTTTTTGATGATACCTGAGTGGGGTATTGTGTCGAAGGCCTTTGCCAGGTCAAGGTAGGCTGTATGGACTGCCTTTCCCTCATCAATGGCCTTGGTGACTGTCTCGAAAAAGTCAACCAAGTTTAAAAGGCATGATCTGCCTTTGACAAAGCCAAACTGGGTTGGATCCAAAGTCTGCAAGTTCCCTATGTCTTTATTTATGAGTTCCATTATGATCCTCTCCATGGCTTTGCAGATAAGGCTTGTCAAGCTAATGGGACGGTAATTTCCAGGGTCGGTGGAGGCACCGCCTTGTGAAGTGGGACCACAGTCGCCGGCGCCACTCCTTGGGTACGTATCCTGAGGTGAGGCTAAGATTAAACAGCTGTCCTAACTGTGGGTTTAATTCCTCATTGAGTTCATGGAGCACACAGCCGGGGACACCATCCGTCCCATGGATGCTGTGTTTTTGCTTTGGAGAGAGCAGTTCTAACCTGGGCGTTGGAGATGTTTGGGGGCTACAATCCTCTGGTATAGATATCTCTCCTTTGGGGAGGGGAGAAGTTTGCACTGAACCTGTCAGCCAGTATGTTGGCAATGTGTGTAGGTTCAGTAATCTTCACATCATTTTGAACTAATTCTGAACATATCTGGGAGTTTCCTCCTAGGTTTCTAACATAGCTAAAGAAGGCCTTATGATTGTCTTTTGAATCCTTGGCGATTTTTCTCTCAAAATTTGCCTTGGATGATTTTATGAGAGCTCTTAGTTTTTTCTTATAATGATCAAAGGTGTCTTACCTTTCAAGGATTTTGCTCTATCTTGTAGTAGCTTCCTCCTTTTGTTGTAGAGCTTGTTTATGGCTGGGGTCCACCAGACTGGACACTTGCCTTTGGTACAAAGAGTCTTAGTTTTGTTTGGGATTGCCTGATCCATGCAGTCCTGTAGGTGCTGGTAGAAGGCATTTGTAAGTGATTCAGCGGTTTGAGTAATGTTTACCACTGGCTCAGGGGCCTTAAAGGAGACCACACTAGTGTGAAGTCGGCTTTTGAGAAGTTTTTCACTGTGGTCTTTTTATTTCTGGTGGGGCGGGATGAGGACCTCCAGCGAGATTAGTTTATGATCTGATCTCACCAGTGAGGGGTATACTTCCAGTGTTGAACATTGTGATCCCATGTTCGTGATGATGAGATCAAGTATGTTTTCTCCTCTTGGGATGGTGACTAGTTGTTCCATGGCATTTGAGTTTATGAACTCCAGGAACCTTTGGGCTAGAGTGTTTGAGCTTGAGTAGTGTTCCCAGTCTATATTAGGGTAGTTGAAGTCACCTAGTATGATGGTGTTTGGAGATACATTTATCCTCCATTGTTTTCAGGAAGGCCATGTGAGGTTCCTGAGTTTGAGAGGGTGGCCTGTAACATGCTACAAATTGCAGAGCAGTCTTGCCTATGGTTAATTGCACCTGGATGGTCTCCGATGCATCGCGGCGTTGCCACCAACCTTGAGGTGTGGGTGTCCTTTATGAATATGGACACCCTCCTTTCTTGGTGTTGTCCGGATTTTGGGGCCGGAACGCATGATATGAGGTGAAACCTGCTAGTGCTGGGGTGCTCTCAGGAGCCTTGAACCAGGTTTCTGTCACAGCACAGACATCGATGTTCTCCATACTGAGAAGGGCCTCGAAAGTGCATCTTGAGATTGAGACTTCTGGCATTGAGCAGCATTACCCTTAGTTTTTTACTTTTTGTGTTCTAGGGTGGTAGGTTTAGAATTTGAGCCTTGCCTAAAAAGGCACTATGGGGTGGCAAGAGCCTTTGCCAATATCCGAAGCCTAGGGTGACAGGTGCAAGCCGCCCTCAAGCAGCTGGTTTGTCCAGCATGTCATCCCAGGCAGACAGACATTGATCCCCTTTGAATGACACCAGAATTTAAGCCAATTATTAAAGCTGATCATCTTATCACTGTATTGTGGCATCATTCTAGGTGAAGGTAGGATACTGCTCAAGGTCAGGGTCATACCTGCCTGGGCTACATAATCAGAGAGCTCCTCAATGTCTCTTTTCATGTAGTCCAAGGAGGTACATCTCAGGTCGTTGACACCAGCGTGGACAATGACTGAGTCGTACTTGTACCTGCTGTTGAGAGACCTGAGTGCTTGTGTTATGTGGCGGATTCTAGCGCCCGGTTGAGTGTAAGCGAGGGAGATGTTAGAACATATACTGAATATAGAGAAACATATTAGATCATTATTTTGAAAGCAGATAGGGGTAAGGGCTTAAACGAGAGGGCATCCATTAGACCTGCCTTAAAAAGGAGGAGGTTGCATAAATAAATAAACACTGTGGTCATTTTTGTTATATGCTATTTTATATGTATTTTATGTTCTTATATGTTTTTAGAAATTTTGTGTCATATTATGTCGATGTTAGATATTGAATTATTATTTTTGTTTTACATTATATATCTTAGGTGCATATAGGCATGCAAGTTACAGGTTTGTGCTGGGTCTGTAGCTTTAATATCAGTTAATTGAATGATTGATGTTGCTTTGCCTATATATATACATGTGTTTTTTGTTTTTATGGATTACTTAGTCTGAAGAAGCTCCTAAATGAAAGCGCTTACCATCGATGAATAAATTTGAGTTTTTTATATACAGAATTTTTGCTTCATTCTTATGGACTGTTATATGCTGTTACAGTTGTGACAAGAGATCGATTTGGCCTGGTAGCTCCGTGAACAGTTATTTGACTTTACTTTTGTATAATCGCTTCAGATGATTCACTTTTGCCTGACACGGATTTGACCAAACGACAGTCTCCCGTTTCCTTTATACAAGGCGAAGCAGTAGAAAATTCAGGAACCACAGAAAGCTTAACTTAATAATTCAGGAACCACAGAACGCTTAACTTAATAATTCAGGAACCACAGAACGCTTAACTTAATAATTCAGGAACCACAGAACGCTTAACTTAATAATTCAGGAACCACAGAACGCTTAACTTAATAATTCAGGAACCACAGAATGCTTAACTTAATAATTCAGGAACCACAGAACACTTCATTTAATAATTTAGGAACCACAGAATGCTTAACTTAACAATTCAGGAACCACAGAATGCTTAACTTAATAACTCAGGAACCACAGAACGCTTAACTTAATAATTCAGGAACTACAGAACACTTAACTTAATAATTCAGGAACCACAGAATGCTTAACTTAATAATTCAGGAACTACAGAACGCTTAACTTAATAATTCAGGAACTGCAGAATGCTTAATGTAATAATTCAGGAACTACAGAACGCTTAACTTAATAATTCAGGAACCACAGAACGCTTAACTTAATAATTGTACGTTCACTGCCAGCTTAGCGGCTTTCATTTCTGTTTGCCTAACTTTTCCCAAAACCAAGTACAACCAGCAGTGCTCACAAGGCAAGAAGTATAAGACAAAGATAATAGCTAACCATTTTGGAGTTTGATAATATGGAAAATTTGGACAGGCTTAGATTGGACTGGGATAAAGTATCCGCTTTAGTGAGTTTGTATGGCCTACAAACATAGGGGATGCAATGCCTTCCTATACCTGTGGATACAAAGTTATGTATAGCTCTCACTATGCCACAAGAACCTTCTAGAGACAAACTGAAGACTCATTGTCACACTCTTGACAGTTGTGAATCAATATATCTATTTCCCTGAATCACCTTAGGACTGAGCCAATACCGTCTGTGCTTTCTGTGGAATGGCAACCTTTCCTGAGGTGATTGGTGCAACAGATTATATATATATGTTGCTATTAGCTATTAGCCTCAGCTGCACCATGAGGGGAGTGGAAGTGAAACTGGAAGAGCCATGATTCTGTGATCTGCTAGGTAATGTGTGATGCATGGGGGGGGCTTCACCAGATGTGTGATGCATGGGGGGGGGCTTCACCAGCATGTTAGCCCACCAGCATCTTGGCAGTGTGCTCATGACTCTTACATGTGACTCACAACCTCACTATAGCAACACTTCCTGCATACTAGGATTGCTCATGGCCACCTAGTTGGGAAGTTCAAACTATTAAAACTGTTTCTAACTATAGTCATTTCTGTACCTACAGTGTGGAATATGCAGTGGTGAGTGATCATTCCACTTTTTTGTTATGTGTTCTCTCCATGTTTTTCTCAGGTAGTGCTGGCTACCCACTCAAACCTGGGCTAATGACAACACTCTGAAACTACCAGGAAGTGACATAGGAGCACTACAACAACATCCTGTCCTGGGCATGGATAGTCACTGAGTGAGTGAATTGCTCAAAGTCTGTTTTCATTGCCCACTTGAGGCTTTGTCTGACTTTCAACAAGACCCTGCTATTGCATGCAAGATGCTTACTACCCAGTATATTCTTCACAACTTGATCATGTGTTGATCTGGTGTACAACTGCCACAGCCAGTCACTGATAGTGGCAGTGCAGCTCCCTCTATCACTACTACCACCACTAGTGACAATAGTGACTGGGTCCAACTGACAACAATAGCATGGCAACCTCCCAGCAGGCTTGTGCATGCTATGCAGATGTGCAGGCAAAGAGGAGGCATATAGTCCACAACCACGGGTGATGACATGAATTTTGTGACAGTGCAAAAAAGTCACACAATGCATGGTGTGATGAAAGGAGGTACTGGCAGCACAGCTTGCTGGATTTTTGCAAATAATTATACGTCATTTGTGAATATCAACATGATTTATATGAGATGCTTGTGTTACAAAAGTATTAGAACTGCATGTCGTGTATATCAAACTGATTTCTACATACGTCTGCGTTGAAAAGGTATTTGTAAAGTGCTTGAATTTGGACTGTATCCACAGTGTGCCTACTGCAGAGAACAGAAATGTACATGCACTATTATAACTGTTTAAATATATATGTTTTAACAGAGGAAATTGGAGGGTTAACTTCAGTCCAGCAAATTTTAGAAAAATATTCAAAATTAAATCACTTTATAGGCTAGGCCATAAAGATGCTATCTTACAGGTTTCAATGTAGCCAGAGACACAAAGTCTGTACTAGAAAGCTTTCTGTATTGCCTTTTGGGTGAACTAATCACTACGCTGGAAGCATGAGGTATGCAATTGTTTTATGACTTTCAGCACCTGCCAAAGATCTGAACAAAACCCCTTGTATCTCTATTTTTACAGGTAGGTGCTAAGTCCTGCCAGCAATGGGGTTTGCATGAGAACTAGAAGTCAGATGACCAAAAATTATGTAATTCTGCAAGCTATCCCAGCAGTAATATTTCAGGTATTGTTTTGAGAAGTCTCTTAATGAGACAGAGCATTCTATATTCTGTCTTGGATCTGATGACAAGAATCATTCACCACATCATCTGCTTTGCTCTGGGAAGTAAGTTACTAAGGAATAGTATAATTCTCTTAGATTCAGTCAGGAATATAGTGAAGCTTAGTTTAGATATTATTATTCTTTATTTGTATGAGACTGTCCTTCAGTGTTGTTTTAATTTTTCCTGTGATTCTGAACTCTGATGCCACTGTGAAGATGTATTTAGTATTGTCTTGTTATTTTATTTATTATTAAATATATTCAAAACTTTCATTGTGGCTGATCTTTGTAGAGATATTTAAGTTTTGAGAATACTTGCATATTTATTTGGTGACACTGTGTGGGCCACTCGTAACAGCCCTGCTCTTGGTCAAACTACCATTTGTATTAATATTTATATGATACAGTAAGATTGGACACCCTTTGTTAAGGGCCTTAAAGTACCTGTCAAGGAGTTCTGATGGCAGTGGTAACTACCTTATAGTCTGGGCAAAATGAGGCATAGCTAGTAAACCCGTGCCCAGCCTTTCCCAGGTGTGTGTGTGTGTGTGTGTGTGTGTGTGTGTAAATCAAATCTCCAAGAGTGTGTGTTTCAGCTACTTGGGCAGGGACATGAAACACAGTTTGGACAGAGAGAGAGTGTTGGAGGACTTGGCTTGGAACCCTGGCTAAGGACTCAACTCTATAGCTGTGCTACTGGGGAGTCTTATTGGGGTTCTGGAGAAAGAGTGAGGAACCAGCCCTGGACTGACTGTGGTCTCTGTGTGCTCTTAAGTGAAATTGCACTTGATGCAGAGAGAGCTGCATCTGTAAATACTGTTTGTGTACATGTTATCCTCCCAGTGAACGCCCCCCCCCCACAGGTACCAGTGGTGAGTATTGAGGCTCCTTGATTATAGGCCGAGAGGAGGGATATCCACGTCACATATTGGTTGGCAGTGGTGGGTCATTACACATGCTATGTTACTTGTGGGCTGTACTGTGTGGTGTGCATATACATTTCTTCACATAGTAAGCATTTTTTTTGGTTTTCATAATCTTTTATCAGTCATTTTTTGTATTGTGATGAGAGGTCAGTGGCACAAATGCTACTTATACCAGTAAGTTTTGATTGACGTAAAGAATTACAGATATTATGAAACATGTTTATGGATAAACTAAAATTTCATTGCACTGTCCACAACAGAGCATAATGGATTTAACTGTACACTTACCTTGAAAAAAATGGAGCATTTTTTCCAGGTATTGCCATTTACTGTTTTTCAGATAAAGGAAGAATTTCAGAACTTCAGCCTTTGTTGTATCTAGAAAGTGACTGCTTTGGGAGTACTAATTGTGTTAACTGATAGTAAAAATGTAAGTTACAGTTGAAAAGTGTTGTAGATTCATATGTGTGTGTGTGTCTTTAAGAAGCCATCCAAGGGCTTGCACAAGTGTGTAAATACTGAGCATGTGTGAGCCTGACTGCCATTTTGTAGTAAGCTGTTGAAATGTAAGCATGAATGTTTGTAAGGACTGTCTGTTAATCAGCTTGTTTACATTTTTTGATGCTGCTGTCCATCCTGATGTGTTTTTATGTAATAAAGCATCTAAATGAACTACCCCCCGTTTGTCACCTGCACTAAGAGGGACGAGCGACATGGTGTCAGAAGTGGCATGGCTAAAATAACTTGTTGCCAGAAAGAGTTCCAGTTTCTCCAATTTGAATCCAAGAGGCATCTAGGTAGTGTTGGATGAATATACAGGACTGGATCACCCCTACTGAATATATAATTTGCAAAATAGCTCAGAAACGAATTTCAGATGTTAAAGCTTGCTCAAATAATTTCTGACTCGCAAAATATAAAACAAAGCATACAGAACGCTCTAAACAATATTTAAATAAATCAAAATGCATGATATTGATAGAAATATTCAAATTACTATGGAAAATGTTTGAAATAAAGTCCAAATTGCATAGAACAAATAAAATAAAATGACCGAAATTTCACTCAGCACATATTTTTCTTATTAATTAAGGCTGTCATAGTTATCAGAAGTATATGAAGTTTTTTGCATATTTGTGCAGTATTACAGTAAAGTTATTTCACAAAATCAACCATTTCAGAGCATACTTCACAAAATACAATATTTCAAAGAGTTTATTGTGCATTTGAACGCTATTGCTAGCTTCTGTGAGAAAGCTTTTTCATATGTAATTACAAGGGCCATATGATCAGTGTGTGCATACTTTGTTGGCATGGCAGACGGATTTCAAAAACCAAGTGCACTTGTGTTTGATACTAATATTGCAGAGAACAGGAGAGTGTTTGAGCAACAGTATGACATTTTCATACAGGTTGCATTTTCTGATAAAAATGACTATACAAAGGCATTCATTCTGCTTAATTTAGCTGGTTCAGAAGCCACTGAAAGGGAGCATTAATTTGTGTATGTACCTGCTGTCTTTGCAAGAGAGGGAGAAACCATCATATAGTTGTACTGGCTTAGTAAGGGAGGACCCTGAGTGCTTAAAATGTAAATTTAGAGAAATGTGTAACCCTCAGATGAACATTACAATGGAAAGGCACTTATTTTACACAAGAGATCAAAAGCCTGGTGAAACGTTTGCAGCATATATAACTGACTTCAGAAACAAGGCTAAAATGTGTAGATTTGGTGATTTAAGAGATGGGTTGATAAAAGACAGACTTGTGTGTTGTATTAAAGATGATGCTGTGAGAAAGATTTTGCTTCATGACAGTGATTTAACTTTGAATAAGGCCATTGAGATTTGTCAGATACACAAGCTCTCAGAAAAGCCAGAAATGTGCTTACAAATGAGAAAGGCATGTTTCCAGTAACTGCTAAAGTTCATGTTGATAGTATGCAGCATATGGTTAAAAGAAGCAGACCCAAGCACATGGCAGCAACTGCAGCCCTTGCAGCACTCACTGGTAAACCCCAGAGCTTTCTAGCAAGTTAGTGCCAGAGTTCACACAGTCTCAGTGAAGCATAAGAGTGAGTCAGCAAACTCAAAGCATGGGCCCCAACCCAGTTTCATTGCCAACTGTCACAACTGTGGTGGTAATCATGAATCTAAAAGGGAAACATGCTTAGCTTTTGGACAACAATGTCACAAATGTAATAAGTGGAATCATTTCAAAAGATTTTGTAAATCAAAAGGCACACATTCTTTTATTAAAAGAGAACATTTCAAGAAATGAATTCAAATAAATTAGAAAGCTATGACCCTACTTTTTATGTTGATGATGTATCAGTGCTTAGTGAAACTGTCAGTGCAGTAGATTTATGGGCAAAGAATGAAGTATTTTGTACTGTTTGGATAAATGACAAACCCGTAGAGCTCAAAGTTGATACTGGCTCAAAGTGCAATACTATGTCAGCAGAAACATTTGCTAGAGTATGTGCTGGTGTAAGGCTTGTTTTGGCAAAGTGTGCAAAGCTTGTTGTTTATGGTGGTGAAGAAATTCAAACTGAAGGCTCCATCCTGCTTTCATGTTACTCTGCTGGGAGAAGCTACAACTTGTTTTTTATGTGGTTAAGAGGCATGTGCAGTCATTATTAGGGCTCAGAGACAGTTTGAAGATGGGACTGCTTTCATTAATCAAGGATGTCCACCATGTTAGCTTAAAAGACCACTATTCTAATTTTGCCTAGTCTATTTTTCTGCCTATGCTGATCTTTTGAAGAAAAACTAAGCAAACTTCCAGTTGTGTATTCCATGAAGTTAGACCCAGATGTCAGCTCATTTGTCAGGCCAGCCAGGAAAGTTCCAATAGCTATGCAGAACACAGTCAAAGGTGAGATAAACAAAATGGTGCAACAAGGTGTAATTGTCGATAAACCAGCTGAATGGGTATCTTCCATGGAGGTAGCTCATAAGAAAAGCTCAGATAACATCAGAATATGTATTGATCCACGAGATTCGAACAAGACACTGAAGAGACCCCATCATCCAATGTATACAGTCATAGAAGTCTCTGCTCTTATGCCAAATGCCACTGTATTTTCTGTCCTAGATGCAAAGAGTTCATTTTGGCAAATTTTGCTTGACAAGAAATCTCCATTCCAACTACTTTCAGTACTCCATTTGGCAGGTACAGATTTCTGAGAATGCCATTTGTGATAAGCTCTGCAAATGAAGTCTTTCAGCATGCAATGGAGAAAATTTTTGATGGGTATCCCTGTGCTATCACAGTAGATGACACACTAATAGGAGATATTGGTGAAGCTGAGCATGACAGAAACCTCAGAAAAGTTCTGGAAAGGACACATCAAGTGAATTGTAAGCTGAATCCTCAGAAATGCAAATTCAGGCTACAAGAAGTCATTTATGTTGGTCATTTATTTACCAATTCAGGTTTACAATTAGACTCTTCCAAGCAAAGAGTCATTCTTGAAATGCCAGCTCCAGACAATGTTCAAGCCCTACAACATTTTCTTGTCATGGTTAATTACCGAGGCAAGTTTATTCCAGACTTGAGTCAAATATCAACACCACTCAGAGAGTTGGCATGTAAAGATGTATCCTGGTTATAGTTAGAGAAACACCAGAGAGCATTTGATGTCCGGAAACAGAGAATTGCCAGTCCACCAAGTGTCAGATACTATGACATCAACAAGACAGTTACTCTTTCATGTGAAGCTTCAAAATTTGGTTTTGGTGCAGTCATTCTACAAGAGGGTCAACCTGTTGCCTATGCATCCAAAAACCTTACCCGAACTGAAATGCAGTATGCTCAGATAGAGAAAGAGCTCTTGGCAATTGTGTTTGCATGATTTAAGTTCCATGATTAAGTTTGTGGCACAGCGATCCAGATCAAAACAGACAACCAACCTCTAGTTACTATTTTGAGAAAGCCTATGCATACAGTTCCAGCCAGATTGCAACGCATGATGTTGAAATTGCAAAAGTATAATTTCAATCTTGTCTACAAGAAAGGCAAATGTCTTTATCTTGCTGATACATTATCCAGATCTCCCAGATCAACCACTGAACAGCATGAGAATGAGAAACTTGATTTTGAAGTCATGGAAGGTAGAAATTTTTCTTCCACATGTCTTGATAAGCTGAGAGAGCATACAGCCACATATCCAGTTTTACAGAAGCTCAACTACTTTATCAAAGAAATATGGCCATCAAAGCAATCTGGTTTACCTCAAGAAGTGCAACCTTATTTTCCATACAGAGATAAGATTTTGTCTGACAATGGTATCATCATGAAAGGTCCTAAAGTAATTCTTCCAAGTCTTTGCAATCAGAGTATATTACTGTCTTGCATCGTGGTGACCCAGGAGCAGACCCTACCAAAAGAAGGGTAAGAGGACTAGTATTTTAGCCATCTATGTCACAAGATATTGAGAAAGTCCATAGGTGTGTACTAGGCTAATGGCCCTGGAACCTTTACAAGCCTAGCCCATAGGATTACCCTGGCATTGAGCCACCTGACCTTAGTTCCCAGTGCCTCTGTCAATTAGAGATACTGGAGTGATCCCTGGGGTGAATTTTCTATTTCCCATCCACTCATCAAGATTTCTCTTGAAGAGGGCCAGTGAGGTGCTCTGTTTGACATGTATGGGAAGTCTATTCCATAGCATGGGCAGTCTCTGGGTTATGAACCAGTCCCTCCAGCTTGTTCTGTTGATTGTGATAATGAGGTTGAGGTCTCTGGAGCATGTAGTGTGGAGGGATTAGGTTCATAGGTTCATAGGTTCATAGGTTCATACTAGGCTATCTGCCCTAGGGCATTTATAAGCCTAGCCAGAGTGTGTGTGGCTTTCACCACCCCTTAGGATGAGAATACTATACCCATTAGTTTGCTGTGCCTCTGTCCAGCAGTGACACAGAGATGATTCCCGGGGTAAACCTACGATCTCCCATCCACTCGACAAGATTTCTCTTGAACAGAGTCAGTGAGGGGCTCTGCCTCACATGGACTGGGATTCTGTTCCATAGTGTAGGGAGTCTCTGGGTGATGAATCTGTCCTCCAGCACATCCTATTTATATCTGTGTTGAGGTTTAAGTCTCTTGCTCTCGTGGCTCTGGTGGATTTGGATTTTTTGAGGTGGAGCATGTCCATTAATTCCGGGTTGGACATGGCCTTGTATGTCAGGCACAGATCACCTCTGAGCAGACGGTATGCGACTGAATAGAGCTGGAGTTTCTTCAGTCGGGCATCGTATGACATATGTTTGAGCCCCTTTATCCTTTTGGTGAGGAACTTTTGGGGTCTTTCCAACTGCTGCAGGTGTCGGGTAAGGTACATTCCGAATGGGGCGTTGTACTCAATCATTGGTCTGATAAGTGAAGAGTACAGGGGTACAAGTCAAGTAAGTCAAGCAGAGATCTCCTCTAAGTAAGCGATATGAGACAGAGAATACCTGGAGTTTTTGGAGTCTGTCCATATAGGACAAGTATTTAAGGCCCAGAATCTTCTTTGTGAGGTACTTTTGTGGCCTCTCCAGTTGTTGCAGGTGTCTAGTAAGGTACATGCCAAATTGGGCATTGTACTCAATGATTTGCCTAATGAAGAAAAAGTACAGGGAGACAATGACCTCTTTCTTCCTAAATGCAAAACCCTTAATAATGAGATGTGCCACAGAGAAGGACTTTCTGACCACAGTGGCAATATGGTGGTCAAAAGAGAGGTTGCTGTCAACCTGTGTTCCCAGATCTCTTATAACGCCTTCTCTGCCCAGTAGACTTACATCAATGTAGT
>NC_056728.1:6805199-6844747 GCF_019279795.1 Protopterus annectens | reverse complement strand
AAAACAATATCAGAAAAAACATAGAAAAAAGCTATACATACAATATGAAACATAGTAATGAACAGATATACCAATAGCAAATAATACATACTGCAGCAAACATTAGTTATACATACAATATGAGACATAGTAGTGAACAGATATACCAATAGCAAATAATACATACTGCAGCAAGCAATAGCTATACATACAATATGAAACATGGTAATGAACAGATATACCAACAGCAAATAATACATACTGCAGCAAACATTAGATATACATACACCATGAAACATAGTAATGAACAGATATACCAATAGCAAATACATACATACTGCAGCAAACAATAGCTATACATACAATATGAAACATAGTAATGAACAGATATACCAATAGCAAAAGATACATATTGCAGCAAACATTAGTTATACATACAATATGAAACATAGTAATGAACAGATACACCAGTAGCAAATAATACATACTGCAGCAAACAATAGCTATACATACAATATGAAACATAGTAATGAACAGATATACCAATAGCAAATAATACATACTGCAGCAAACATTAGTTATACATACAATATGACACAGTAATGAATAGATATACCAATAGCAAATAATACATACTGCAGCAAACATTAGTTATACATACAATATGAAACATAGTAATGAACAGATATACCAATAGCAAATAATACATACTGCAGCAAACATTAGCTATACATACAATATGAGACATAGTAATGAACAGATATACCAATAGCAAATAATACATACTGCAGCAAACATTAGCTATACATACAATATGAGACATAATAATGAACAGATATACCAATAGAAAATAATACATCCTGTAGCAAACATTAGCTATACATACAATATGAGACATAGTAATGAACAGATATAGTAATAGCAAATAATACATACTGCAGCAAACATTAGCTATACATACAAAATGAAACATAGTAATAAACAGATATACAAATAGCAAATAATACATACTGCAGCAAACATTAGCTTACATACAATATGAAACATAGTAATGAACAGGTATACCAACAGCACATAATACGTACTGCAGAAAACATTAGTTATACATACAATATGAGACATAGTAATGAACAGATATACCAATAGCAAATAATACATACTGCAGCAAACATTAGCTATACATACAAAAAGAAACTTAGTAATGAACAGATATACCAATAACAAATAATACATACTGCAGCAAACATTAGCTATGCATACAATATGAAACATAGTAATGAACAGATATACCAATATAGCAATACCACGCTGGTGGGGATGGGATTTACCCACAGCGTGGTTTGGTCCCGAGGTCGAACAAAGACAACTGTGGGTAATCCCGCATTACCCACACCCAGAAGTGGGTTATTGCTATTATACTATGACATTATTTAAGAAAAGAAACAATTACTTTTCTTAAATAATGGCATTGTATAATACTTTGCTGCCCTTCCGCAGCTCTCTGGCATCCGGTAATTCTGATGTACTCGCGATGCCTACGCAGTACATCAGAGTTGTGGCCAAAAGCAACGGAGAAAGCAAGATCTCCATTGCTTTTTATTTAGCCTATGTTAAATGGGTTTAACATATGAGACAGCTTTAAAATAAGCAACAGAGATCTCTGTTGCTTATTTTAAAGCTGTCTCGCTATGTTAAACCCATTTAACATAGCTAGACAGGTTTAAAAAGCAACGGAGAAAGCAAGATCTCCGTTGCTTTACACTGTGTCACTATGTTAAAGGAGGTTAACATAGCGAGACAGCTTTAAAAAGCAACGGAGATCTCCGTTGCTTTTAAACCTGTGTCGCTATGTTAAACTCTTTTAACATAGCGAGACAGTGTTTTAAAAAAAGACTTATACTAATGGAAAAAGTCCGGGTGACTGGACCTTTTTCCATTAGTATAAGTCGATTTATAACGTGCACACTGGCCAATCAGCGTGCACGTTTTGGAATATTAATGGGGGGTCATGGTATAATAGCAAATAATACATACTGCAGCAAACATTAGCTATACAAACAATGTGAAACATAGTAATGAACAGATATATCAATAGCAAATAATACATACTGCAGCAAACATTAGCTATACATACAATATGAAACATGGTAATAAACAGATATACAAATAGCAAATAATACATACTGCAGCAAACATTAGCTATACATACAATATGAAACATAGTAATGAACAGATATACCAATAGCAAATAATGCATACTGCAGCACACATTAGCTATACATACAATATGAAACATAGTAATGAACAGATATACCAATAGCAAATAATACACACTGCAGCAAACATTAGCTATACATACAAATGAAATGTAGTAATGAACAGATATAGCCATAGCAAATAATACATACTGCAACAAACATTAGCTATACAAACAATATGAAACATAGTAATGAACAGATATACCAATAGCAAATAATGCATCCTGCAGTGAACATTAGATATACATACAATATGAAACATAGTAATGAACAGATATACCAATAGCAAATAATACACACTGCAGCAAACATTAGCTATACATACAAATGAAATGTAGTAATGAACAGATATAGCCATAGCAAATAATACATACTGCAGCAAACATTAGCTATACATACAATATGAAACATAGTAATGAACAGATATACAAATAGCAAATAATACATACTGCAGCAAACATTAGCTATACATACAATATGAAACATAGTAATGACCAGATATACCAATAGCAAATAATGCATACTGCAGCACGCATTAGCTATACATACAATATGAAACATAGTAATGAACAGATATACCAATAGCAAATAATGCACCCTGCAGTGAACATTAGATATACATACAATATGAAACATAGTAATGAACAGATATACCAATAGCAAATAATACACACTGCAGCAAACATTAGCTATACATACAAATGAAATGTAGTAATGAACAGATATAGCCATAGCAAATAATACACACTGCAGCAAACATTAGCTATACATACAATATGAAACGTAGTAATGAACAGATATACCAATAGCAAATAATACATACTGCAGCAAACATTAGCTATACATACAATATGAGACATAGAAATGAACAGATATACCAATAGCGAATAATACATACTGCAGAAAACATTAGCTATACATACAATATGAAACGTAGTAATGAACAGATATACCAATAACAAATAATACATACTGCAGCAAACATTAGCTATACATACAATATGAAACATGGTAATGAACAGATATACCATTAGCAAATACATACATACTGCAGCAAACATTAGCTATACATACAATATGAGACATAGTAATGAATAGATATACCAAAAGCAAATAATACATACTGCAGCAAACATTAGCTATACGTATAATATGAAACTTAGTAATGAACAGATATAAAAATAGCAAATAATACATACTGCAGCAAACATTAGCTATATATACAATATGAAACATAGTAATGAACAGATATACCAATAGCAAATAATACATACTGCAGCAAACATTACTATACATACAATATGAGACATAGTAATGAACAAATATACCAATAGCAAATAATACATAATGCAGCAAACTTTAGCTGTACATACAATATGAGACATAGTAATGAACAAATATACAAATAGCAAATAATACATACTGCAGCAAACTTTAGCTGTACATACAATATGAAACATAGTAATGAACAGATATACCAATAGCAAATAATACATACTGCAGCAAACATTAGCTATACATACAATATGAAACTTAGTAATGAACAGATATACCAATAGCAAATAATACATACTGCAGCAAACATTAGCTATACATACAATATGAAACATAGTAATGAACAGATATACCAATAGCAAATAATACATACTGCAGCAAACATTAGCTATACATACAATATGAAACACAGTAATGAACAGATATACCAATAGCAAATAATACATACTGCAGCAAACATTAGCTATACATACAACATGAAACGTAGTAATGAACAGATATCCGAATAGCAAATAATACATACTGCAGTAAACATTAGCTTTACATACAATATGAAACATAGTAATGAACAGATATACCAATAGCAAATAATACAACCTGCAGCAAACATTAGCTATACATGCAATATGAGACATAGTAATGAACAGATATACCAACAGCAAATATTACATACTGCAGCAAACATTAGCTATACATACAATATGAAACGTAGTAATGAACAGATATACCAATAGCAAATAATACATACTGCAGCAAACATTAGCTATACATACAATATGAAACATGGTAATGAACAGATATACCATTAGCAAATACATACATACTGCAGCAAACATTAGCTATACATACAATATGAAACATAGTAATGAACAGATTTACCAATAGCAAATACATACATACTGCAGCAAACATTAGCTATACATACAACATGAAACATAGCAATGAACAGATATACCAATAGCAAATAATACATACTGCAGCAAACATTAGCTATACATACAATATGAAACATTGTAATGAACAGATATACCAATAGCAAATAATACATCCTGCAGCAAACATTAGCTATACATACAACATGAAACATAGTAATGAACAGATATACCAATAGCAAATAATACACACTGCAGCAAACATTATCTATACATACAATATGAAACATAGTAATGAACAGATATACCAATAGCAAATAATACATACTGCAGCAAACATTAGCTATACATACAATATGAAACATAGTAATGAACAGATATACAAATAGCAAATAAAAATTACTGCAGCAAACATTAGCTATACATACAATATGAAACATAGTAATGAACAGATATACCAATAGCAAATAATACATACTGCAGCAAACATTAGCTATACATACAATATGAAACATAGTAATGAACAGATATACCAATAACAAATAATACATACTGCAGCAAACATTAGCTATACATACAATATGAAACATAGTAATGAACAGATATACCAATAGCAAATAATATACTGCAGCAAACATTAGCTATACATACAATATGAAACATAGTAATGAACAGATATACCAATAGCAAATAATACATACTGCAGCAAACATTAGCTATACATACAATATGAAACATAGTAATGAACAGATATACCAATAACAAATAATACATACTGCAGCAAACATTAGCTATACATACAATATGAAACATAGTAATGAACAGATATACCAATAGCAAATAATACATCCTGCAGCAAACATTAGCTATACATACAATATGAAACATAGTAATGAACAGATATACCAATAGCAAATAATACATACTGCAGTAAACATTAGCTATACATACAATATGAAACATAGTAATGAACAGATATACCAATAGCAAATAATACATACTGCAGCAAACATTAGCTATACATACAATATGAAACATAGTAATGAACAGATATACCAATAGCAAATAATAAATACTGCAGCAAACATTAGCTATATACATACAATATGAAACGTAGTAATGAACAGATATACCAATAGCAAATAATACATACTGCAGCAAACATTAGCTATACATACAATATGAAACATAGAAACATAGTAATGAACAGATATACCAATAGCAAATAATACATACTGCAGCAAACATTAGCTATACATACAATATGAAACATAGTAATGAACAGATATACCATTAGCAAATACATACATACTGCAGCAAACATTAGCTATACATACAATATGAAACATAGTAATGAACAGATATACCAATAGCAAATAATACATACATACTGCAGCAAACATTAGCTATACATACAATATGAAACATAGCAATGAACAGATATACCAATAGCAAATAATACATACTGCAGCAAACATTAGATATACATACAATATGAAACATAGTAATGAACAGATATACCAATAGCAAATAATACATACTGCAGCAAACATTACATATACATACAATATGAAACATAGTAATGAACAGATATACCAATAGCAAATAATACATACTGCAGCAAACATTAGCTATACATACAATATGAAACATAGTAATGAACAGATATACCAATAGCAAATAATACATACTGCAGCAAACATTAGCTATACATACAATATGAAACATAGTAATGAACAGATATACCAATAGCAAATAATACATACTGCAGCAAACATTAGTTATACATACAATATGAGACATAGTAATGAACAGATATACCAATATCTAGCTAGAGACTAGGAATAAAGACAGGATGTATATACAGATAGTACTAAGCTCAATCAGATACTGTTCTAAACTCATATACCTAAATTTTATATACAAATTTTGCACTAAACTCTAGCAGATATAAAGCAGAAGCTGCACATGAAGGTGGAACAAGCTAGAAGGGCTAATGGGATGGAAGGGGCAGATAGAGGAGTAAGAGAGGAGTCTGAGTGAGTAGTACATGTGGTAGTAAGAGGAAGCTAGGTGTAAGTCAGTTGGATATGTATTTGGAGTTGAGATGAAGTGAGGTAGTTACGCATGTTATAACAGGTCTGAGAGATTGAGTGTGGAAAAAAGGGGAGGGTAAAGGGAGAGCCAGAGCCTGCAGAGGAAGGAATGCAATGATCAGACAGTGTGAGGCAGGGTGCCTAGGGGAGGGGAGAGGAAGGGGCAGTAAAAGGAGGGTTACTAGTTGGCATTGGTGCATGGGCATAGCCAGAAACCTTTTAAGTGAGTTTTTACTGCAGTCTTGAAGTGATTGCAAGAAGGTAGTGTGGTTAGGGGGGGGATTGTTCCATATTCTGGATATGAAGCAGGAGAATAGTGCTTCTCCCTCTAAGTTCTTGGGTTTGGTCACTAGAAGTAGATTTTTGCTGCTGGTGCATAGTGATCTAGTGGGGCAGTAGGGCTGGAGAAGGTTTTGAAGGGATGGGACTTTAAAAGGATGGTTTACTAACTCGTGGGCGAGAGAGAGTTGATTCAGGTGAAGAAGTTGAATGAGTTCAAGCCAGTCAAGTTCTCTAAGTGAGATACAGTGGTGACTGCGATAAGATGCACCAGTGGCAAACTTAGCAATATTATTGTAGCAAGCCTTGAGCTTGTTTAGGTTTGTTTGTCTAAGGTAGGTAAGTATAGGAGAGACGTAGAGTAAAGTGGAGATTAGGTGGGAATTGGCAGCGGAAATTCTGTCTTTCTTGGTGAGGAATTGTTTGTTTCTGTACAAGGCACCTAGTTTTTTGTGAACCTTTTTTATGGTAAAACAAATGTGAATGCTAAATCTGAGATTATCAGTCTCAACACCTAGTAATTTGGTGTGTTCTGTTGGAGTGATGACGGTATTGTCTTTGGCTAGAATATTAAAGTGGGGGATAATTGGGTTAGATTTAGTGGGTTGGAAGTTAAGGAGTTTAGTCTTGCTCGGGTTGAGTAATAACTGGGCATTAGATAGCTGGCTTTCTACAGATTAAAATGCTTCCTGTGTGATCTTGTGAAGTTCAGGTATAGTTGGGGCTGAGCAGATGAGGGTGGAGTCATCTGCATACTGTATAAGAGAAGCATGCTTGGTGGCTGTGAATAGATCATTGGTGAAGAGTGAGAACAGTAGGGAATCAAGGATGAAGCCTTGGGGAGCACCGAGTGTTACAGGAAGTCGAGGGGATAGGTCATTATGCTAGGCAAATGATTGTTGGTGGCCAGTTAGATAGCTGTGAAATCAGTCAGTAGCTGATTGGGAAAAGGATAGGTTAGTGAGAACAGAGATTATAGTTTGTGTGAGACCATGTCAAAAGCCTTGGATAGATCCAGAAATATAGCAGAGGAGAACATGCTGTTATTTCTATGATGTTAGATAGTGTTAGCAAAAGAGAGCAAGGCAATAGTAGTGCTGTAGTATGGCCTGAAGCCATGCTGGGTGCTGGAGATGAGGTTATTAGCTAAGAGGTAGTCTAAGACTTGAGAATGGATGCATTTCCAAGTATCTTGGAAAGTGGAGAAAGGATGGCTATGGGGCAGTAATTGGAAAGTTCAGTGGAGAAGCCACCTTTATGGAGGGGGATGATGTGGGATATTTTCCACAGTGTGGGGACATAGCTTTCTGATAAGGACCAATTAATTAAGATAAAGACTGGATAAGCTAGGGCTTCTGCTGATATTTTTAGGTGTTCAGCGGGGAGATTGTCAGCTGTAAGTTTTGTAGACTTAAGGTTCAATAGAGAATTTTTTATATAGGAAGGAGGCACTGATGAAAAAGAAAAGACTGTGGGCAGAGTATTTGGTGTTGATGTGGGGGGTGGGTAGAGGATTGTGTTGTTTAGTCAAAGACAGAATGGTTTCAGTAAAGTGTTTATTAAATGAGTCAGCAATACTGCTGGAGGAAGGGGGGTGGTAGGTGGGAGGGTGCCTACTTTACCTGGGTGGAGAATGGAGTTTATTGTGGACCAGAACTGCTTAGGTATTTCAAGATAGCAGGTCTGTAATTCCCCAGAAATGTTGTACTTCCTCTCCCTCATACTAAGGTATCATTCTTATTGAAATCCAGTGGTCTGGATGTCCTTAAATATGCAGTAGTCCATAAAAGATTTCAGTCATGGATTCTGCCAGCAAACTGGCCAGATATCTGAGGATGTGGTCCTTATGCTTTATCCTTTGGAAAGGCCATCAGTTCCCTCTCTGTCCTGCTGCACCTCTGCTGTTTTCATTTTATGCTGCTTCCTCTGAGCATCGCACCCTCCCCATGTTTCCCGTCATGAAGACTGACACAGAGTGCCAGTCGTTATCTCTTCATGTCCTAATTGCGTTAATAGTTGCTCCGTCTGCTGCCTTCTGTCTCTCCTCCTTTCTGTACATAAAACGACCTTCTTGATTCTCTACTTGATTACTCCAAGCTACTTCCCTTAACCTTTAACCTTTAACCTTTCTCAGCATCTTTAAATGATTCCTGTTACATATTAACAATGTCTCTTTTTCTTTTATCTCTAGCCTATCTTTAAACTCCATTTTAATTTTGTCCCACTCACAAGCTATACCTTCTGAAAAAATTCTGATCTAATCTGGTCTAATCTACCCACTAATCACCCCCAATTTAGCTTCCAGCCGATATCCACTAGTTTTATCAAAACACTTATAAAAAACTAAAACCTACCATCCTCGCTGCTGACCTTCTCCCTGCAGACTACCTACAAATAGTTGCAGATGCTATTGGATATCCCATATCTATCCTTATCAACAGAACCTAATCTGAAAGCACTATCCCCTCCCTCTGGAAAATATCCCATGTCATCCCACTCCATAAAGGTGGTAGCTCCTCAGACATATCCAACTATAGACCCATTGCCATTCTTTCCCCACTAGACAAAATAATGGAGAAATGTGTACACAAGCAACTAATGCAGTACCTTTCACAGAATAACTTACTATCCGACTCCCAGCATGGTTTCAGGCCAACCACAGCACCACCTCAGCCTTCCTTTCCTTTACTACTGCCATAAACCAAAACAGGAATGACAATAGGCTATACTCTGCCCTCTTTTTTGACCTATCAAAAGCGTTTGACATGGTCAGCCATGAACTTCTCATTCTTTCCCTAAAATCTATTTCCCTCAATAAGCCTGCTATCCAGTGGTTGCAGTCCTATCTGACTGGTAGATAAGAGGCGGTACTATGGCAGGGCAAACTCTCCAGCTAGTTACCTCTCACACTTGGTGTCCTTCAAGAGTCCATACTAGGTCCACTACTCTTCTCTGTTTTTATCAACAATCTTCACACTGCTATCCCTAAAGCTACCTGTATTCAATACGCAGATGATTCCACTCTGATCTGCTCAGCCACCTCCCCATCCGAACTGCAAATCCTAACCCAAAATACATTTAACACTATTGAGAACTGGCTCACCAACCAACGCCTACTGCTGAACCCCAATAAAACTAAACTTCTGCTCTTCACCCCCACTAGTAGATCTACCACACTTTCATTCTCTGTCATGTCTAACAATGGTACCACTATCTCCCCAGATCAACACACCAAATTTCTAGGGTTTATCACAGACAATAATCTCAAATTTGATCTACAGGTCAACAAAACTATGCAGACCATCAATAAGAAGCTTGGATCACTGTATAGAAACAAGACATTTTTAACCCCATTGGCTAGGACTGCAATCGCCCGGTCACACCTACTCTCTACTCTTTTATATGCCTCGCCTCTATTCTCAAACCTCAACAAATCCGAACTAGGTAAGCTGTCCCATAGCTACAACAATATTGCTAGATTTGCCACTGGCTCCACCTATAGAACCCACCACTGCCAGAACCTGAAACAACTAGAGTGGCTATAACTGCCCAGCTTAATTCAATTCAATCAGATCTTAATAGTGCACAAAATTCTGTACCATCCTGAGGATACCCACTCACTTATAAATATTATTAAGCCACATAGCAACCTGCGATCCCTACGGTCAGACAACAAACTACTGGCCCAAACCCACAAAGCTAATAACTATACTGGTGAATCTCTGTTGGCCAACTTTGTTGGCAAAACCTGGAATTCATTGCCAAACTATATAACCCTACAATCCTCTAAAAGTCTCTTCAAAAAAAAAAAAAAACTCAAACAGTATCTCAAAGCTTTGCCCCTGTACCAACCCTGATTAAGTTATAAACTGAAAGCATAATCTGTAAATATCATAACATGCAACTATGTCACCAAGATCTATATCCAATCTGACGTCTCTTGCTTTTAATTGTGTCTGTTCATGAAAATTGTGAGTCCCTACTAGGGAACACTACTAAACCATTGTACATAATCACTTTGTTTCATATTTTCTAATGTTATCTAACTTCTTGTGTAATCTATGTAAGTTTGTCTGTTTGGAGCTTTTCTCCCCGGGTCTCCGGTGAATATGGACATGTATCCAGTCGGACTATCCCGGTAAACAAATGTAAAATAAATAAATAAATAAAATAGTCTATCCTAGTTATTGTACTGTTAGGTAAATTCAATCCAAGTTCCTACTACTAAATTCACTTCTTCCATGCTAAATATTTTCATAAATTTCTTCAGAAATCTATTTTCTTTTGTTATATTTTTCCTTCTAGGTCCCCAGATATATCCTCACTGTTGCAAATCAAATTCCAGACCTCGCCTATAAGTAATATTCCTTGCTGAAAGCTGATTATTTCTCCCATTTTCTTAACCTCCTTACTAGCACTTTTAGCTGGAATATAAATATATGCCAAAGCAATCTTCCTCATACCTCTCAACCTGGAAACATGAAAAATCTGAACAAGGCCCATGAAAAATAGGTACAAATCTGTATGCTGATTAACGTAAAATTTGTATACATAATTACGTAACCCCACCCACTCCAATGGAGTTGTGGGATACCAACTTTCAAACACAAACTGAAGAACAGACAACCAAAATATGGCACCAGAGTCCCTCTGCAGCCATTCCAATATCCCATTACCTGGCTATTTTGCCCCATTTACCATAAACATTAATGTGTGCATGCATGATGCTTTAGTTCTACAATGATTATTTGGATTTTATTTTTACATTTTATTGCACGATACACAAACACTACTAGATATCTGCTAAACAAAGCAATACTGTCTCACAATGAAAATAGACTTGGCATTAAAACTTCTCTGCCCTTGAAACTCACATTCATTGAAACAGCATTGAAACCCACACCACATCAAAGAAAATGCATCTGGCCAGTGGTGGATAAAGATTACCTTTGGGCTGTTTTCAAATCATAGGCCCCTTGCACAGAAAACAAGAAACATACATGTGTTCTTTGATACACATTTCTGACTTTATTAAATTAGATTCCTTGTATAATAATTTATTACATTACTTTACGATTACTCTTTATTTTACACAGTCATAATCATTAAGCAGATGCAAATCTAAATTCAGGAGCATATTGGAGAATTTATTCTTGGAAATATAAATAATTTTGCTGCAAACTCCTTTGTGTAAGTATATCAGAGAGATCACAGTTGAAAAAGACTGCCACCTGCACATGTCTCAGGCATCACCTATAACTTAATTTTCTACACTCAGTCCTCTTGCCAAATTCATTTCCTGAACTAAGAATATTGACCTTTGAACTCTTTTATTTCATGCAGGTCCCATAACGTCTCTTCTGTCCCTCTCTCTCCCACATCTTCTCCTCACATCCTAATGTAATAACACTTCTTTTCCCTACACCCACTACCCTTTTATGATTTCAGTTCAGAGTCCCTTTTACTACTCTCTGTCCCTTAATATACTAAGTATTTTCACCTCTTCTAGCATGTCATTAAATATTTGCGGTTATTAAGTATTATTACATTGTTTACCTTATGAACACCTCTATTTTATTGTAACTTTACTGATGTTCCTTTTATTTTGTTTTTCACTGTCATTGTTTATACAGTACAATTGCACATTTTCCCTTTTACAGCAGTAATTCACAGACTGTGGCTGAAATGGATTCATTATGGACCAGTTCCAGCCTGTTTAAAAGTTAGGCATTATCAGTGTAGTCAAAGACTTTTTTAAGTTCACAAAAAGTGCATTCCTTATAAGACAACTCCAATCATGTTGGTGAAAATGAAATTAGTGAACTTCTATGGGATATTGGGTGATCAAATCCATCTTTGAGGCCCTACTGTTCGTGGCTAAGTATCCAGATCAAATCCATCTTTGAGGCCCTACTGTTCATGGCTAACTATCCCGATCAAATCCATCTTTGAGGCCCTACTGTTCATGGCTAAGTATCCCGATCAAATCCATCTTTGAGGCCCTACTGTTCATGGCTAAGTATCCCGATCAAATCCATCTTTGAGGCCCTACTGTTCATGGCTAAGTATCCAGATCAAATCCATCTTTGAGGCCCTACTGTTTGTGGCTAAGTATCCTGATCCATCTTTGAGGTCCTACTGTTTGTGGCTAAGTATCCCGATCAAATCCATCTTTGAGGCCCTACTGTTCGTGGCTAAGTATCCCGATCCATCTTTGAGGCCCTACTGTTCGTGGCTAAGTATCCCGATCAAATCCATCTTTGAGGCCCTACTGTTCATGGCTAAGTATCCAGATCAAATCCATCTTTGAGGCCCTACTGTTTGTGGCTAAGTATCCTGATCCATCTTTGAGGTCCTACTGTTTGTGGCTAAGTATCCCGATCAAATCCATCTTTGAGGCCCTACTGTTCGTGGCTAAGTATCCCGATCCATCTTTGAGGCCCTACTGTTCGTGGCTAAGTATCCCGATCCATCTTTGAGGCCCTACTGTTCGTGGCTAAGTATCCCGATCCATCTTTGGGGCCCTACTGTTCGTGGCTAAGTATCCCGATCAAATCCATCTTTGAGGCCCTACTGTTCGTGGCTAAGTATCCCGATCCATCTTTGAGGCCCTACTGTTCGTGGCTAAGTATCCCGATCCATCTTTGAGGCCCTACTGTTCGTGGCTAAGTATCCCATGCTTGTTGCTGAAAACGAGTGGGTGCTTAGTGCTCATTTTTTTCCAAGAATAACTTTAACAATCTCTAAGATGGATGTTTAGAAAAGAAAGTTGGGTGGGAAGAAGGATTTTCTTTAATATACTGAACAAGGAATTTTAGGCATAAAAAGAAATGCTTAGAATGGGAAGAGAAGTGTTTTTTAAAGACTGTGGCAAATCAGCAAGATTCAATATTTGAATCACTGCAAGAGAGAAGGAAAATATTACCGAGAACTTTTTTAATTTCATTCAAGTATACTCATGAATTATAAGAAGTAATACATGCTTCTAGCCCTGGTCAGAGCATTTAGCATATTTAACCGCAATATCAATTGACCAGGGAAATGTAATTAATGTAGACCTGATGTACATAATCATTAGCTTCCATCACAACCATGAGATACAGTCCTGTCACCAAATAAGTACTTAATTCCTGCAGTTTTTCCTTGATCTCTAACATCTCCCTCCCTCCCCCGTAGATTAAATGATAAAGAGACTCTCTTATAATCTGTAGATCACCGTTTAAACTGTCAAAAGTAACGTCAACTTACATGCTGGAAAAAGTAACACTCCAGCAAATTATGCTGGACACTGCCAGAAAAAGAGGATTTGGTTCATGGAGGGGGAGAATAATAAACTTATGTGAGGTGGGAGTTTCTCTAATTTGATAGCAGGGAATAACCTAATCTTTGTAAACATTCAATAGGAGAGAATAGCATTGTTCTTACAGAAAATGATCTAAAGGACAGCTGTGGTGTATATTTTTAGGATTATTTCTGACAATAGTGAATAATGTAGACTTGTTGCCAAGTTTAGAGGTCAGGCTTATTTGGAGAGTGAACTAGCTGGGATAAATTAGGTTGTGGACTAAGTTGTAGATGACTGCAAAGGGCCATCCTAATTACCAACATATGGCAGGAGATAAAATTATTGATGCATGACAAAGAAGAGTGACATCAAGAAGCTGCTTAAAACGAGATTTTGGAGAATGTCAGACGTTATGCTCCTGCCTTTAGCACCAAAAACAATATACTTGAAGAGAGGTGACAAAACTATTTCTGACTAGGTATTTCTCTAAGCCACATGGTAGACTGAATTCCAATCACTTGTTTCCAGCAGAACATATGGTGGTATTGGTTCACAGGTTCTTACCAAGCCTATGGTCAAGAACACCACAAAGAAGTTCAGTCATATACCACTCAGTATTCTTGGAGATTAAACAAGTCCACTGTTAAGCAGATTTTTAGTAAATATCCCAGAAGAACTTTACTGCTATTTCTGGAATCGTCTCCACTTACATGCCAAGCAGAGTGCTTCTATGGCAGCGTTGATTGCCCAGATGACTGGATGTGTGGTCATAAACCAAGGAATCCAGCAATATCCCATCAGTCCAGGGAACAGTCAGGGTGTGAAAACATAGAAAGATTTATATTTGCCTTCACTGTGTGTCACTAATACCAAAGCAAACATCTCCTTTCCTTATTGATATGGTAGCTCAGATGTAGTGACTGAGCCTGATCTTTGCCAGGCGTCACCTTCAGTAGTGCTGTACCTGTTTTGCATGCAGCTGCTATACCATTCCTCGTGCATAAATATCAGCTTTTACCATTTCACTAAAGTTCACTTTACCTTTCTCACAATGCTTCAAGCTGTATCACCTGTCCACAAAATGTTGAGTGCCTATGTTTTAATGCTAGCCTGACCATAAGATTAAATTGAAGTTGACATTATGTTAAGATACCTTCCATGCAATGCCAAAAATTTTACATTCTGTTATCATATATTTTATGTATAATTCTTACTACCATATGCCACTTTACATATCAGTATATCAGCTTTGCTTTCAAAACTTTCTTACAACAAAAATTAACAGAAACTAATTGGCCAATAACTTTTTTCGAAATTAGTGCCTGGTTCTTCAGGCCAAAAGAAACAGCAGGACAGTTCCAGCTTTTGTAATCCTTAGCACATGACAGATTGCGCAGTTAAGAATTTTTTTTATATAACCACAACATGAAACAGTGTTCTTCACAACAGAACATGGGATACTGAATTCTGTTATAGCAAAACTGGTATAGTAAACAGCACTGAACATGCATAACCTTCTAGAAACTGTTGAAAATGAAAGAGCAGATCACTTCCAGAGAAGAAACTTGGAATGAAATAGCCTGTCACATGTAAATGCCTCCTTCTGTTATTCCTGGGGCACGTCACACTGAGCTGTATTTCTAAAATAACAATTGAAGTCAACATTTAAGACATGCTAAATCATTACACCTTCCCAGAAGTCTTAATATCAGCATTTTAATATGCAGTGGTATCACCTTTGGATTCATATTATGATGGGAATGAGCTCAAGCCACACTTCAGACAAGACTTATATTTAGTGTCATGAAAGGATATATGGCCATCCCAGCTATCTGGAATTTTGTAAATAATTATATGTCATTTGTGAATATTAACATGATTTATATAGAAGTATAACAAACGCAGACACTGCCAGTGCAGCTATCTGGAATTTTGTAAATGGTTATGTGTCATTTGTAAATGTCAACATGCTTCATGTGAGATGCTTGTGTTACAGATGTACTAGAACTGTATATCTTATTGTACAGACATGTGCTGAAGAGATATTTTGTAAAGTACTGAGCAGAAATGTATATACACTGTTCCAACTGTTTAGCTGTATCTATTTTAACAACAACAAGAAGAAGTTAACTTCAGAAGAATAGTTGAGATTGAATTACTTTATCGCTGGGCCATAAAAAGAGATGTTATTTTTCAGTTTCAGTGCAACAGGAGACATGATGTCTAGAAATAGAAGTTTTTTTGTGTTGTCTTTAAATGTGGAGGAATGTAAATTATTTTACAACTTCCACCATTTGCCAAAAGATCTGAGGTCTATGTATTTTCATAGAGAGATACTGAATGCTATCAGCTGGCATCAATGGTTGTTTTGAACTTGGGAACTGAAGTCAGATGACAAGAAATTATATCATTCTGCAAGTATCCCAGCAGTAAAATTTGGGTTATTAATTTGGGAAGCCTCTGTGAGAGACAAATTGTATTTTATCTTTGACCTGACAAAAAGATCCATTCTCCATATCTGTCTTGCTTGCTCTTTAAGTAAGTCTAGGGAACAATATAATTCTTTTAGATATAGTCAGAAATATAGCTGAGCTTAATTTAGATGTTTTCTTTATTTACCTATTACCTTGTATTACCTTGTATAATTCTATAAAGAATAATTTTTTACTGTTAAAAATCACTGTGATTTTATCTGTACTGGAGCTTTTCTCCCCGGGCCTCTGCTGTAAACGGATATATGTCCAGTTAGACTAGCCCGGTCAACAAATGTAAAATAAATAAAATAAAATAAATAAAATAAAATTTATCTAAGACTGTCCTGCAATGTTGTGTTAAATATTTCATGTGATTTTGAACTCTGATGTAACTGTAATTACATACTGAGTATTTTCTTGTTCTTTTATTTATTATTAAATATATTTAAACCTTTGATTGTGGCTGATATTTGTGAGATGTTCTGAGAGTAGTTGCGTACTTATTAGGTGACACTGTGGGTCACTCCTAATAGCCCTGCTCTTGGTTAAACTACCATTTGTATTGATAGTAACATTGCACAGTAAGATTGGACACCCTTTGTTAAGGGCCTTAAAGTAGCTGATAAGGGATTCTGGTGGCAGTGATAACTACCTTATAGTTTGGGCAAAAGGGGGCATAGCTAGTAAACCTGTGCCAGCCTTTCCCAGGTGTGTGTGTGAGACGCCATTTGTGCTGCACCCAGCAATGCGCAAATAGTGGTTCTTAATACTTAGATAAAAACAAGTGATAATAGGTGGAATATAATATCAGTGTAGTACATACACAAGTAGAATATGTTCCTAAAGGAAAAATATGCCTACATATTTCTACAAATCAATTCAACATCCAATGCACATGGCAAACACAGGATGGTTGCCTTAACAATCTGTTCCAAATATACACCACTGTAGCAAGCATAAATAGTCATCCAGCAACAAACCATACCTCTCAACCTGTCTGAGCAAGGAATCTGGACAAAGGCACAAATAATGGGGGGACAGAGGCTTAAAAAAGGAACACTTTTTAAATATTGCTATTACAAACTTAGAAAGTGCATAGAATAACAGGTTATGCATTAGCATGAATTTTCTGAAGAATATGAAATCTGAAACTCAAATGTGTGCCAGTATTTCCAGACTTCAGTCCTTAATGATTTGCCAGTGATATTCCAGAAAACCATAATTGAAAGAGAAACAGACACATATGGAAGTTGTGTTAGAAGTAAGAGTTGCCAGCAGAAACATTCCAGATGATTCCCATGACATAACACATGACTTGGCAGTTGTTCAAATGGTTGACATTAAGGTTAATGTACACCCTACCCTGTTCCCCAGGTGCTGTTCTCATGTGTACATGACTATGATGTATGTCACACATTACTGGAGAGTAGTGGGATATATGTTACAATTGTAGCATATCTGTGACCCTCTCAGCAAAACTTATGTTTAAATACATGTTCTCTCTACCATGTTGTAGCATGCAGCAATGTAATGAATTTCCTGAATGCTGATGCCTTGGATACACAAGCATGTTCCCTGTTAGTTTGTTAATGTACCTGTGGCTAGCACACCTTAATTTCCGGTGGGATGAGTTCCCCTGCTTCTGGCTCTGCATCTGACTCACGCTTGCCAGCAGTCCCACATTTCCTCTACTTAGTTTTCGGCCTGCAAAGTCTTCATCCTCTCTGTCTATGGCTATTGACAGCAGCAGCATTGACCTCGGCCTGTAGCAGACACAAGTGTATGTAACAAGTAGCTGCTGCTAACAATATCTCTGTGCTAATGTTGTATCTGTCTTCCACTATTTTCCCACTCAAGATATAAGAAAGGTCATGGAGTTTACATTGATGCCTTATGTCTTGTTGAGTGGTTGCATGGGATTGGTTGATTATAATGCATTTCAGCAGTGTATGCTGCAATTAGCATATCTGAAGCACAGACTAGGTCAGATTCAATCAATTACTAATGAAAACCATCATAAAAAGGCAAATGTGCAGCTAGAAAAAACAATGTAGCTGAGAGTTATTTCATAAGTCTAACCCAGTTACACATTTCTTGTGGAGCAGTATCTTTCAAGATCAGGTATTTATTTTATTTATTTATTTACATTTGCTTATCGAAAAAGTCCAACTGGACACATGTCCATTTTCAATGGAGGCCTGGAGAGAAAATCTCCGGTTTAAATACGTAGTCAAATAAGAACAATGGTGTATACATACAGGTCAGGCAGAACAATGTTAATAGCTATCAGACACTACATAGTTACAAGTTCATGACACTATATAACAGTTCAGACACATTATGATACAGGCATGTATTTTTTTGTTTCCTACATGATCCATATGTTTAAAAATACTTAGGAAGAATGTGGATTACATCAGTAAGCCTTTGTTAGAACTGTACTCATGACATGGCCTTGTTTTCCAGCCCTGTTCGAGGTACAGAGGATGTAGAGTAGGCCAAGGGTATAATACTGTGTGATAACTAGGTAGACAGGCCTCCTGGCTACTTCCTTTGATAGCAGTTGTAACATTACACTGTTGTTTTGTTAGCATAATTGTTCCTTTACCTTTTTTGGGGGGTAGGGTGGGGAGAGTTTCTGATATGGCATGAGCTGCAATGGACTGTTGTTTTGGGTGTGTGAGTACAAGTGACTGTCTGTTATGGCACAAACAAGAATATGTTCCTATTGCTACTCTCTTTGTTGTGTCCACATCCTTTATAATTTTTAATCACTGTTGAATATAAAGAATGTAATCAAGTGGTGAACACTCAGAGCCTTCCTTTACTGCTTTATCTGTACACAGTTTACTTGGACTTATGTGATCCTTATTCGTGTTGTTATTTGTTTGTATTTCAGTAATCAGTATGCATGCACATTGTAGGCCACCCTTTTCTGGGGTGGAAAGTGATCTCATCATTCAGGCATTACACCAATATCATGCAGTTCTGCTGTCCAGAGCGAGGGCCAATTTGTCACAATGTGCAGCCCTGTGGGACAAATTGGTCATTAACAGCAATTCAGTAGGACATCACAATTGCAGCTATGAGCAGGTGTACCACAGAGCCACTGATATGATTCATGCAACAAGGAGGCATGCAGCTGCCGTGGCCCAGGATTGTCAGGTCACTGATGGTGGGTCTGAGGCAGAACTTCCTCTCAGTGCCACTGAGGAATTCCTGGCAAACCTTGCCACACAAGAGAGCTCCCAGTAATCCCTCAGCCAGCATGTTGTAGACGTGGTTGCCACCTGTTCATCTCAGGAGTAGTCTCTACATGTGCTTCATTAGATCATCGGTAGAATACTGTTGCAGTCATTCTGTAATGGTGTATATAGTCTTATATGTGTGTCAGTTTTTTTGAGGGTTGTTTAAATTAGCTGCAGTTTTAACCTCATGTAGAGGTTGCCAGCCATATTTCTGTTAACATTGCATTTACTGTAGATATAAGATTATTAAAAGTATTATCGCCTGTTATACTGTGAAATGTGATGCTGTTGCCATTACCTCTCCCTTAACTTTATTCAGAACCATCAGGAATTCACAGATCCTGTGCTCCAGCTGCTCGTAAGCAGAATACATTTATGTCAGTAATGTAGAAATATTCCAATGTATTAGCTAAAGTGTCATCTCACACCTGCTGGCTGGATCGATGTACTGTCTGCATACTTGTCAACTGCACAGATATTGTTTGAATGTCCAGGGTTTTGACTCATACCTCTGGCCCATAGTTAACATCATAGTGAATGACTTGCAAACTACTGACAAGACATTAATGATTGCCATAACTCTCAGGAGTCCAGATTTTTGCCTCATATTTTTGGTCTGTTTTTCATAAAATTGTTGTCAAATCATTAAAGATTAAAGTTAGAAAATAATGTCCACATTTCTTACTCTCAGGGGTTGACAGGTATAAAAGTCTGTAGTAGTGACAGCAGTGTATACAGCTTAACATATATCGCACCATAGTAGTTCAGGTACTAATGCATTTCTGTTCCTTCCTTTTATCACAGATGATCATGGACGTTGGTCTGTGTCCCCTATGCCACCTGATGTCAGGGTCTCATAAGACTCTGATGACAATGGTGGCCAAACTAAGGCACAGCTGGGCATTGCAGAGGTTAAATCTGACACAGAGATTGACATCAGTCTGCCACCCTCATTATTACTGGACACAGCCAGTATACCTATGCATACTCAATCCACTGAGACTAGAGATATTGGACAGTCAGAGGGTGAGGATATTCAACAGGGAAGTGTGGCTACTATGGTTTCAGTGACTGTTGACACTGGCCATAGTCAAACTGTTGGCAAGGTTTCACACAGGCAGACTGATAGGTGTGATCAAAGGAAGCATGCTGTCCTTCCCCCCACCTGTTGCAGGGGTCTTGTCACATGTTACTTGCTGTATGTTTAGGGCCATCATGGAGGCACAGGCACATTCTGAAAGGAGCTCCAGAAGAATGCTCAGGGTTATGGATGCAGCACAGTCTGACATCCATAACTGCCCCCATCATGTTGCTGATTCCCTGGATTGGTTGACTGACACATTGGAAAGGGATAGATCTGAGAATGATCACAGACTATCTGTCATGGAACATACGTTGTCTGTGATGGAATGTCTGCTGGAAGGTGAGCATCGGCCTCATGGGCATAGGTCAGCAACTACATCTGCTGAGAGCCAATGTGGCTATGCCCAATCATGCTCCCTTAGTGGCAGTGCATCCACTGCTCCAGAAGGGAGTGTGCTGTCCATACGAAGAAATTGCAAGCCATGCAGTCATCTGTAAACCTAGATAGGTAGCTTTTGTAATCTCAATCCAGCCAACTTGGGGTGTGTGTGTGTGTGTGTGTGTGTGTGTGTGTGTGTGTGTGTGTGTGTGTGTGTGTGTGTGAGTGTGTGTGTGTGTGTGTGTGTGTGTGTGTGTGTGTGTGTGTGTGTGTGTGTCTCCATAAAGAACCCAGCTGACTTCCAAATTGGTGTGATTTTATACTGTTTTGAGCCTTGCAGTTGATGCAGGCATCTAAACTGTTGTCCTCCATAAGGACTGCTAATGTCATCTACTATAAGATTACCTAAAGTTATCCTAATGCCTGTGCTAATAACTTACTGTATCTTACACTCTGTGCTAATACCACTGTGCTAATACCTCAATGTATCTTACTCTCCACTCAACTACTGACTTGCACTCCTCCTCCACACTTTACCTTCCACTCCTGCATAGTACTTAACCTAGTTGGTAACAAATTTAACATTCTTTCTGTCTCATTTTCAGCTTCCAAGCCCTGTGTTGAGACACAGCCTGTCCCTCTATCAGAAGCCCTGTAAGGCTAATGAAATCCAACTGAACAGAAGAGAAACACAACATAGAAGTCCCACAAGCTAACACTCGCAGTTATACTTTCAACTGTCCTCACCTCAACCTACCTTCTAACCTCCTTTGAAAAACTGCACTATTTCCATCTTAACCACTCCCTAAAACAAACAGCAATTCACACACATATACCCTCTAATAGTCATACTAACATAACTTCCATTCCCAGTTACCTACTACCCAAATACCATAGACTCTCCCACATTAAACATAATTTACCCTCAATAAAGAAAGAGAAAATTCAAACTCACCTTAGGTATAATTTAGTAACAAAACTAAATAATCCCTCCTTAAAAGACGGTGACATCCACCCTAACCCTGGCCCTACCACCCATACTATTCAAACGACCCACCCTAAACTCAATAACTCTCTCCTAATAGGACATCTAAATATCCGACGCATTAATAATAAAGCAGCCCACCTCCATGCCCCCCTAGACATTCACTCCTTTGATATCCTCTGCCTCACTGAAACTTGGTTGGAACCAGAAAGTAAAGACAATGAAATCATTCCCCAAGGCTACAACATAGTGAGACAAGACCGAACAAAATGCAAAGGGTGTGGAGTAGCAGTTTTATTTAAAGATGGACTTCATATCTCCACCATATAATCCAACCCAGGATAATAGCACAGAAGTCCTCATTACCAAACTTCAAATCAACACAAACAAATCTTTATACATTATCTGCATCTACATACCACCCGGAAATAATATCATTTCAATAGAGGCTATACTAAGCTGGGTGCCTTCCACTTACCCCCAAGAAACAATAATACTAGGAGACGTTAATATTGACTGGAAAGGTGTTAGTGCTGAAAATCCCACTTCTCATATTAACCTCCATGGCTTTAGCCAAACCATATCCTCTACAACCAGAATTAACAAACCAAATAAGAAAGAGAGCACCTTAGACTGGATACTCATAAATAAACAGAAACAATCTTACAAGGTAGGAACACTGCCAGATGATGTAAGTGATCATTTTTTGACCTACATCATAAGAGAAAAGAAGGATTTTCCCAACCCCCCCTCCTTTACGATAGCACGCTCTACCAAACACTTTAACTCAGAATTATTTCAAACTGAGCTTAAAGCCTGCAACTGGAACCCTTTAAAAACCCTTCCACTTGAAGAGCCTGTAAAGAATCTTAACTCTACATTCTTATCTATCCTGGATAGGCACGCACCTTAACAGTCCATTTGAATGAAGTCTAACCCTGCCCCACGGCTTTCTAAATAAACCAGACATCAAATTTTGCTTAGGAACAAAGTTTGGGCTAATTGGAGAGCTAACAGAAATATCTGTGATCATCTAAATTTTAGGCAGCTCAGAGATAGTACAAAAAAGGCAATACTTACAGATAAAAAAAACTACTACTGTAAAGTACAATAAACTCACCAAAATAATCCCCAGAAGTTCTGGTCTAGTATCAATAAGCTCCTTTCCCCAGGAAACTCTCGAACACCAACCCCACTTGTTGCAGATCGAAATACCCCCCATCAAACTGCCAATACCTTTAACTCTTTCTTCACTGACACCATACAATCTCTAGCTAGTCAACTTATCCCAGATAACTCAAGCCTTCCCATCACCTCACCAGACTCTCTTTCTAAATTCAAACTACAACCCATCTCTACTACTCTCATCTATAAATGTATTCAAAAACTCAAACCATGTACTCCTTCTGCTGACCATCTACCTTCCCAATATCTCCAAAAAGCAGCCAAAGTAATTGCCTACCCTATATCTCTCCTTATAAATAGGACAATCCAAGAAGGAACCATTCCAGATATTTGGAAAATCTCCCACATTATCCCCTTACATAAAGGTGGGAACTCAAATGAGTATTCTAATTATCGGCCAATAGCTCTCATCACCCTTAGCAAAAATTATGGAAAAATGCATTCACCAACAACTTTTACATAATCTATCTCAACATAACATAATAGCAAACTGTCAACATGGCTTTAGACCATCACATAGCACCACTACTGCCCTTCTATCCTTTACAGATACCATCAATAAAAACCGTAATAAAAACATCCTCTCATCTGCACTCTTTATTGACCTCTCTAAAGCTTTCGACATGGTAAACCACACACTCTTAATCAATATTCTTGAATCCCTTTCCTTTGACTCTCAGGCTGTTAAATGGTTCAGATCCTACCTCAGCAACAGGCAACAGGCAGTTCTCTGGGAAAATCAAATTTCATCCTTTCTGCCAGTCACTATCGGAGTCCCTCAGGGCTCCATTCTTGGACCACTTCTTTTCTCATTATTTATCAATGATCTCCATGTAGCAATTCCGCAAGCCACCTGCATTCAATATGCAGATGATTCCACACTAATATGCTCAGCAACCTCTCCATCAGAACTATATTCTCTTACTCAAAATGTTTTCAACACTGTAGAAACATGGTTTACTAAACACTGCCTCCTTCTTAATGCCAAAAAAACAAACTCCTTCTCTTTACCCCCACTACCAAGTCCTCCCCCATAGATTTCTCAGTCTCTTCAAATAATGGCACTATTATATTCCCTGACTCTACCACTAAACTGTTAGGAATATCCATTGACAATAACCTCACATTTGATTACCATATAAATAACACCATTAAAACTGTCAACAGAAAAATAGGCTCCTTATATAGAATCAAACCTTTCCTAACCCCAGCAGCCAGAACCAAGATGGCTCATTCCCATCTAATCTCGACTCTTCTGTACTCTTCACCTATTTATACCAGCCTGAAGAAATCTAACCTTAACAAACTAGCAACTTCCTATAATAACATTGCCAGATTCGCTACTGGCAATCCCTTTAGAACCCACCACTGTTTTAATCTTAGGCAACTAGACTGGCTAGAATTCCAAAACCATCTGATAATCTCCCAACTCATGATTGCCCACAAGATATTTTACCAACCCAATAACACCCCTATACTCTCCAATCTCTTAATCCCCTATAAAAATCTGAATTCCCTACGTTCTTCTAATAAACTCCTCGCTAGCATAACCAAGTCTAATAATATGGCTGGTGACTCTCTGTTTACTAACGCAGCAGGAAAAAATTGGAACCTGCTACCCAATGAACTAACTCTAATCACATCCTTACCAGTCTTTAAACAAAAACTTAAAAAACACCTCCAAACGCACTGGTTATGCCCTTGTAGTAACCCTGACTAACCACCCTCTTCACCACTGTTTCTCCCTCTTCCAAACAAACTTCTAAGCATTTTAATGCTTAGTCTTGTAAGCAAGACTGTTACTGTTTAAACTCTAATCAACTTACTGCTGAAATCTTTCTACCTGATGTGAACAATTGCATATGATTCTTACTGTGTTACATTTGTTTGTTGCTTTCTTAAGTGTAAATATTTTTTACTGTTGATTTTCTCAAGTGTTAATATCTTTTGTATGTAATAATTACTTGTTGTATTTTTTATTAATCCTTTATTTACCATGTAACAATATTTTTTACTTTTTATATCTGTTTGGAGCTTTTCTCCCCGGGCCTCTACTGAAAATGGAAATATATCCAGCTAGACTAGCCCGGTTAACAAATGTAAAATAAATAAAAATAAAATAAATAAAATGTCAAATTTGAGCCATGGCACATGCATTACGTACTATGTTTTGTAGTCTGTAAACTTAAATAGGTAGATGTTATAATCAAAATCCAGCCAACCTGGTGTGTATGTGTGTGTGTGTGTGTGTGTGTGTGTGTGTGTGTGTGTGTGTGTGTGTGTATGCTTGTGTGTGTGTGTGTGTGTGTGTGTGTGTGTGTGTGTGTGTGTGTGTGTGTGTGTGTGTGTGTGTGTGTGTGTGTTTGTGTATGTGTGTGTTCATCTGCATAAAGAACAAGTGTGAATCCCACACTGACTTCTAAACTGCCATGGTTTTGCATTGTTTTGGGCCTTGCAGTTGATACAGGCCCCCACAATTTTGTGCTCCACAAGGCCTGCTGATGTCATCTACTATAAGATTATCTAAAGTCATATTAATATCAGACTTGAGCCATGGCGTGTCCATAAGGTACTGTGTTCTGTAGTCTAATAATCTAGATAGGTAGGGGTTCGAACATTACTCAACCCAATGTGAGGAGTGTGTATTTCTATACAGAACAAGTGTTAATCCCATACTGATTCCAGTCTTGCATGGTTTTGTACTGGTTTGAGCCTTGCAGTTAATGCAGGCTTCCAAACTTTTGTCTTTCAGAAGGCCTGTTGATGTCATCTACTATAAGATTACCTAAAGTCATGTCAATGTCAGACTTGAGCCATGTCACGTACATTAAGTACTGTGTTCTGTAGTCCCTAAAGTTAGATAGGTAGGAGTTCTACTCTCACTGTAGCCCACTGTGTGTGTTTTCCATAATGAAGAGTATAATTGTGAATCCCACACTGGCTTCCACAATGGCATGGTTTTCCACTGTTTTGGGCCTTGCAGTTGATGTAGGCCTCCAAACTGTTGTCTTCCACATGGCCTGCTGATGTCTTCTACCATAAGACTATATACAGTCATGCCTATGTTAGATTTGAGCTGTGGCACATGTGAAAGGTACTGTGTTCTGTAACTTGTAAACCTAGGTAGGTAGGGGTTCTATTCTCACTGCAGCCTACTTTGTGAGTGTGTTTGTGTGTGTGTGTGTGCATATGAAAGCTGTTCAGAAGTCTGTAAACTTAGATAGGTAGTGGTTCTATTCTCACTGCAGCCAACTTGGTGTTTATGTGAGGTGTTGGTGTCAGTTAGACAGAGCATTTTATAGCAGTCTATGGGATGCTGTCCACTTCTCTTAAACAGACACTGCTAATGTTATCAGAAATAGAGTATTGCTTGTGTATATGTCTGAACAGGCCATAGTTATGCAGTGGCCTCACAGATGCTTACATGTAAGACTTCAGTACCTGACAATGTGGCATAACATGGTGGATTGAGCACTCTACTTTGCCAGAAACATCTCTAAAAGGTTGGCACTCCTCTGCAGTAGGCATCACGTCCATGTCAGAGTACCTCCATTACCCCATTTAATGAATTGCTGTGAAAATGTTATCTGCCAGGGATCACTGCTGCTGTGGTCCTTGCTAGACAAACCTTGGCCATCTATTTCATGTGACACTGAAGATTATGTTGTGATGCAACAGCTATGTTCCTAATCTCCTAACCACCATCAGGTCAATACCATAATCGCATCCTATGAACCTTGGAACCCAAGGTAAAATACACTGAAAACTAAACATTATACTGTATTACCATTCTGATCACATTTGTCTTCTGGGCTGACATACAATCCTGTGCTCTGATGTTGATGGTTTGACCTTAGATGTGTACCCACAGGTTTGTACTACACAATCCTTAAACAGAAACATAGATATTTCCTTGAGACACATTTCATTGTCTGTCTCCACAGCCCTTACAACAGAATTAATTGTAACATAGACAAATTATTATGCTTTCCACAGTATAAATGGCAAAGTACAATATATCTAAATGACCAGTACAAGTTTCATGTCAACACAACAAGACAAATGGATGAAAGACATTCATATTAATGTAGATAGTCACCCTGTGCATCAGACACATGGGTCATAGTGATGTAGATAGTCATCCTGTGCATCAGACACATGGGTCATAGAGATGTAGATAGTCATCCTGAGCATCAGACACATGGGTCACAGTGATGTAGATAGTCACCCTGTGCATCAGACTCATGGGTCACAGTGATGTAGATAGTCACCCTGTGCATCAGACACATGGGTCATAGTGATGTAGATAGTCACCCTGTGCATCAGACACATGGGTCATAGTGATGTAGATAGTCACCCTGTGCTTCAGACACATGGGTCATAGTGATGTAGATAGTCACTCTGTGCATCAGACACATGGGTCATAGTGATGTAGATAGTCACCCTGTGCATCAGACACATGGGTCATAGTGATGTAGATAGTCACCCTGTGCATCAGACACATGAGTCATAGTGATGTAGATAGTCACCCTGTGCATCAGACACATGGGTCATAGTGATGTAGATAGTCACCCTGTGCATCAGACTCATGGGTCACAGTGATGTAGATAGTCACCCTGTGCATCAGACACATGGGTCATAGTGATATAGATAGTCACCCTGTGCATCAGACACATGGGTCATAGTGATGTAGATAGTCATCCTGTGCATCAGACACATGGGTCATAGTGATGTAGATAGTCATCCTGTGCATCAGACACATGGGTCATAGTGATGTAGATAGTCATCCTGTGCATCAGACACATGGGTCATAGTGATGTAGATAGTCACCCTGTGCATCAGACACATGGGTCATAGTGATGTAGATAGTCACCCTGTGCATCAGACACATGGGTTATAGTGATGTAGATAGTCACCCTGTGCATCAGACACATGGGTCATAGTGATGTAGATAGTCACCCTGTGCATCAGACACATGGGTCATAGTGATGTAGATAGTCATCCTGTGCATCAGACACATGGGTCATAGTGATGTAGATAGTCATCCTGTGCATCAGACACATGGGTCATAGTGATGTAGATAGTCATCCTGTGCATCAGACACATGGGTCATAGTGATGTAGATAGTCATCCTGTGCATCAGACACATGGGTCATAGTGATGTAGATAGTCATCCTGTGCATCAGATACATGGGTTATAGTGATGTAGATAGTCACTCTGTGCATCAGACACATGGGTCATAGTGATGTAGATAGTCACCCTGTGCGTCAGACACATGGATCATAGTGATGTAGATAGTCACCCTGTGCATCAGACACATGGGTCACAGTGATGTAGATAGTCACCCTGTGCATCAGACACATGGGTCATAGTGATGTAGATAGTCGTCCTGTGCATCAGACACATGGGTCATAGTGATGTAGATAGTCACCCTGTGCATCAGACACATGGGTCATAGTGATGTAGATAGTCACCCTGTGCATCAGACACATGGGTCATAGTGATGAAGATAGTCGTCCTGTGCATCAGACACATGGGTCATAGTGATGTAGATAGTCACCCTGTGCATCTGACACATGGGTCATAGTGATGTAGATAGTCACCCTGTGCATCAGATACATGGGTCATAGTGATGTAGATAGTCACCCTGTGCATCAGCACATGGGTCATAGCGATGTAGATAGTCACCCTGTGCATCAGACACATGGGTCATAGCGATGTAGATAGTCACCCTGTGCTTCAGACACATGGGTCATAGTGATGTAGGTAGTCACCCTGTGCATCAGACACATGGGTCATAGTGATGTAGATAGTCACCCTGTGCATCAGACACATGGGTCATAGTGATGTAGATAGTCACCCTGTGCATCAGACACATGGGTCATAGTGATGTAGATGGTCATCCTGTGCATCAGATACATGGGTCATAGTGATGTAGATAGTCATCCTGTGCATCAGACACATGGGTCATAGTGATGTAGATAGTCACCCTGGGCATCAGACACATGGGTCATAGTTATGTAGATAGTCACCCTGTGCATCAGACACATGGGTCATAGTGATGTAGATAGTCATCCTGTGCATCAGCCACATGGATCATAGTGATATAGATAGTCACCCTGTGCATCAGACACATGGGTCATAGTGATGTAGATAGTCGTCCTGTGCATCAGCCACATGGATCATAGTGATATAGATAGTCACCCTGTGCATCAGACACATGAGTCATAGTGATGTAGATAGTCATCCTGTGCATCAGACACATGGGTCATAGTGATGTAGATAATCACCCTGTGCATCAGACACATGGGTCATAGTGATGTAGATAGTCGTCCTGTGCATCAGACACATGGGTCATAGTGATGTAGATAGTCATCCTGTGCATCAGACACATGGGTCATAGTGATGTAGATAGTCACCCTGTGCATCAGACACATGGGTCATAGTGATGTAGATAGTCACCCTGTGCATCAGACACATGGGTCATAGTGATGTAGATAGTCACCCTGTGCATCAGACACATGGGTCATAGTGATGTAGATAGTCATCCTGTGCATCAGACACATGGGTCATAGTGATGTAGATAGTCATCCTGTGGATCAGACACATGGATCATAGTGATGTAGATAGTCACCCTGTACATCAGACACATGGGTCATAGTGATGTAGACAGTCACCCTGTGCATCAGACACATGGGTCATAGTGATGTAGACAGTCACCCTGTGCATCAGACACATGGGTCATAGTGATGTAGATAGTCACCCTGTGCATCAGACACATGGGTCATAGTGATGTAGATAGTCGTCCTGTGCATCAGACACATAGCTTTATTTCCCTGCATCCATGAGAAAGATGATAGGGATGTGGCACAGTTATCATCACTTGCACGGGGTGTTGTGTGGGGGTGTAGGAGGCCTAGGCTGACCCAATAGGTTGGCAAGTGTGTGATGAGTAAGCAAGGGAAGCAGGCAAGATGGACCATGGAAATGTTGCGTGTGTGTTTCTAGGTGAATTGAGTGTGACATTGGTGTGTGATAGTGTCTGAATGAGCACTGCCAAGCTCAGTGCTAGCCCTACATGTCTGTATGTTGGACAGCTGTGAGCCATGAATGGTACAGCTGACAGTTTGTCTCCACCCCTGAACATGAGAACTGGCTCTGCCAGGAGTTGCACTGGCACCTCCACGCCCAGGTTCAGATGCTGTGCTACAGCCTAAAGGTGACTGATGTCTGCTGAGTATGCATCATTCATAGGACCACAACCCCATGGCCTGCTACATCTTGGTGTGGACAGCACACTCTCCTCTGGAGCAGTGGATGTACAGCAACTACAGGAGCATGATTGTGCATGGCCACCTTGGCTGTCAGCAGATGTAGTTGCGGACCAAGACCCAAAAGGCTGACCTTCAACTCCCAGCAGATGTTCCATCACAGACAATGTGCATTGCAATGCGTTCCGGCCCCAAAATCCGGACAATACCAAGAAAGGAGGGGGGGTATCCATATTCATCAAGGACACCCACACCTCAAGACTGGTGGCAACGCGCGATGCATCGGAGACCATCCAGGTGCAATTAACCATAGGCAAGACTGCTCTGCAAATTGTAGCATGTTACAGGCCACCCTCACAAACTCAGGAAACTCACATGGCCTTCCTGAAAACACTAGAGGGGATAAATGTATCACCAAACACCATCATACTAGGTGACTTCAATTACCCTAATATAGACTGGGAACACTACTCAAGCCCAAACACCCTAGCCCAAAAGTTCCTGGAATTCATAAACTCAAATGCCATGGAACAACTAGTCACCATCCCCACAAGAGGAGATAACATACTTGATCTCATCATCACGAACATGGGAGCACAATGTTCAACACCGGAAGTATACCCCTCACTGGTGAGATCAGATCACAAACTAATCTTGCTGGAGGTCCTCATCCCACCCCCACCTGAAATAAAAAAGACCACAGTAAGGAACTTCTCAAAAGCTGACTTCACACTTCTAAAGACTAGTGTGGTCTCCTTTCAGGCCCCCGAGCCAGCGGAAAACAATACTCAAGCCGCTGAATCACTTACAAACGCCTTCTACCAGCACCTGCAGGACTGCATGGATAAGGCAATCCCAAGCAAAACAAAGACTCTTTGTACCAAAGGCAAGCGTCCAGTCTGGTGGACCCCAGCCATAAACAAACTCTACAACAAAAGGAGGAAGCTACTACAAGATAGAGCAAAATCCTTAAAAGGTAAGACACCCTTGATCACTATAAGTAAAAAACTAAGAGCTCTCATAAAATCATCCAAAGCAAATTTCGAGAGAAAAATAGCTAAAGACTCAAAAGACAATCATAAGGCCTTCTTTAGCTATGTTAGAAACCTAGGAGGAAACTCCCAGATATGCTCAGAACTAGTTCAAAATGATGTGAAGATTACTGATCCTACAGACATTGCCAACATACTGGCTGACAGGTTCACTGCAAACTTCTCCCCTCCCCAAAAGGAGAGATATCTATACCAAATGAGTGCAGCCCCCAAACATCTCCAGCCCAAGTGAGAACTGCTCTCTCCAAAGCAAAAACTCAGCATCCATGGGACCCGATCGTGTCCCGGGCTGTGTGCTCCACGAACTCAATGAGGAATTAAACCCACAGCTAGGACAGCTGTTTAATCAAAGTCTTACCTCTGGATACATTGCCCAGGAGTGGCGCACTGCAACTGTGGTCCCACTTCACAAAGGCGGTGCCTCCACAGACCCTGGAAATTACCGCCCATTAGCTTGACAAGCCTTATCTGCAAAGCCATGGAGAGGATCATAATGGACCTCATAAATAAAGACATAGGGAATTTGCAGACTTTGGATCCAACCCAGTTTGGCTTTGTCAAAGGCAGATCATGCCTTTTAAACTTGGTTGACTTTTTCAAACAGTCACCAAAGCCATTGATGAGGGAAAGGCAGTCCATACAGCCTACCTCGATCTGGCTAAGGCCTTGATACAATACCCCACTCGGGTATCATTGAAAAACTCATCAGCTTAAATGTTAACCCATACATCACAAGATGGGTTGCAAACTGGCTGAGTGACAGAACCCACAGGGTCAGAGTTGCTGGCGCCATGTCAGACTCAAAGCCTGTCACAAGTGGTGTCCCACAGGGCTCAGTCCTGGGCCCACTCTTGTTTGGCATCTACTTTTCCAGTACAAGCAAACACAGGAGGGTTATGGCTGACAAAGTTTGCAGATGACTGCAAACTGGGCCATAGTAGAAAACACATCTGACACAGATATCCTTCAGAAGGGTCTCACAGAAACGGATAACTGGTGCCAGAGCCACGCCTAAAGTTAAATGCCAAAAAATGCATAGTCATACCCTTCGGGAAAAACAAGGTTACCCCTAGCTACCAAATAGGTGGCAATCCAATGAGCACAGAAGAAGTTATCAGGGACCTGGGGACCCAGGTTGATAGTAGTCTGTCATTCGACACCCATGTAGCTAAAGTAGTTAGGAAGTCCTTCTACATTGCCCACCTTATCATGAAGGGATTCTCATCTAGATCAAGGGAGGTCATAGTCTCCCTTTACTCATCACTCATCAGACCAATGATTGAGTACAATGCCCCATTCGGAATGTATCTGACCCGACACTTGCAGCAGCTGGAGAGGCCACAAAAGTTCCTCACCAAAAGGATAAAGGGTCTCAAAAATCTGTCCTATGCTGCCCGACTGAAAGAACTCCAGCTCTATTCAGTCGCCACGCTTGCTCAGAGGTGACCTTTGCCTAACATACAAGGCCATGTCAAACCCAGATTTGATGAATATGCTTCACCTCAAAAATCTAGATCCATCAGAGCCACAAGGCGGGAGACTTAAACCTCGACACGGCTATTAATAGGACGTGCTGGAGGGATAGATTCATCACCCAAAGACTCCCTATGCTGTGGAACAAAATCCCGGTACATGTGAGGCAGAGCACCTCGCTGGCCTTGTTCAAGAGAAATCTTGACCAATGGATGGGAGATCGCAGATATACCCCAGGAATTACCTCAGTGTCACTGCTCGACAGAGGCACAGCAAAATAATGGGTATAGTTCCCCATACTAAAGGGGTGGCGTAAGCCACAAAACAATGGGCTAGGCTTATAAATGCCCTCGGGCAGATAGCCTAGTATGAACCTATGAACCTATGAACCTATAATCTGAAATCTCTGTCAAACATTTTCCTGTCTCTCTCAGATATATCCCTTTCCACTTTCAGTCAACTGATCCATGGTATCAGCAACACAGTGGAGGCAGTCACGGATGTCAGACTGTGCTGCATCCATAACCTTGAACATTCATCTAGACTTCCTTTCTGAATGTGCCTCCATGGTGGCCCTAAAGGTATGTCAGTGATACATGATGAGACCCCTGCAATAGGTGGTGGAGGGACAGCAGGCCTCCTACGAGCACCCCTATCAATCCACCTGTGTGGAACCTCGCCAACAGTTTGGCTATGGCCAGTGTCAACAGTCACTGAAGCCACAGTAGCCTCACTTCCCTGCTCAATGTCCCCACTCTCCGACTGTCCACTATCTGAATCTGTCCACTATCTGTGCATAGTACTGAACTTTAACCTTTTTTGTACATATAATAGCTTATTCTAGTAACATTTGAATTGCTTATGCTACTTCACATAACATATTGAGGATTCATATATAAAATAACCGTTTCATGCAACTATTAAAGGAAATTAGGAAATAAACTCTCAGGACATTTGCTATGTCTTGATTTTTTTCACAGGACACAACTGCCTACAGAGAGATTGTTACTCGCAAAGTGGGACAGGTGGTGACCCTAGTCATTCTGCGAATATCCGGAGAGTTGAGTGGTATGGCATGGACCTCTGTAATACGCTGTTGTGTTCTGGCACAGCAGTAGCTCAGCATTAAAGACTGCAGTTGGAACGTGCTGACAGACAGTTGGGTTTCAGACTTCATACTCCAGACATTAATGCCAATGTGCAAACTGTTATTCTATTAAATTCTATGCTTCTAAGAGATATGTTTACAGATTGTCCCTGATTTTGGACCTTTGTCTCACTTATATTCACGGCTCTGTCCAGATATCTTGCTCACACAGGTTGACAGGTATGGTCAGTCACGACTGCACACAGTCAGTGTCCCTCACACTTGATCAGGATTGACCTGTTTACGTAGTGTCTTCCTTGCCCTCATGCTGTTTTCCACTTTGCAAATGTGTTCATAATATTCTCCCTCCTATTCATGTCTGGACACGTGCGTCACGGGAAGGTATTTTATCCTGGGTGGTAGGTTATGCATGCCCACTTAGGGCTGGACAGTGTCATGGACCTCCACTGCACGTTCTGACTTGTGTCCAGATATCTACTGGATTGGACATCATGTCGTCATACCCATTCTACTATTTACACAAGTTGGTCATCCCATGAGGGATATCCCAAAAAAATATAAAAAAAGGGGTTGGGAGGGTGGCCTAATGGTTAAGGTGCTTGCCTTACAAACACAAGGTGTGGGGTTTGAGTCTCACAAGGGATAATTGGCTAGGCTTAAAATGTCTCACAAGGGCAGTTAGCTTAGTACTAATCTATGAAGCTATGAAACTAATGTGTGGCCTGAGGGGGCTGGGTATGCATAGGCATACTGGCCATGTCTGGTGATAATAATGGTCGAGTGAATGTAACCCTCTGTGCCAAAGTCAGCCTCTGCACCCTCCACCTGTGCCTCACTTCAGCCACCATCATCATCAGCGTCTGAAGAGAAACTGTCATTAGGTGGTGTAGGGGACACAGACCAAACTCCACAGTCCCCTGTGATAAAAAAGAAAAAGCAATACATTAATACCTGCACTACCATGCTCTGCACTACTATGGTGCGATATATGCTAAGCTGTATACACTGCTGTCACTACTACAGACTTTTATACCTGTCAACCCCTGAGAGTAAGAAATGTGGACATTATTTTCTAACTTTAATCTGCAATAATTTGGAAATAATTAGTTAGAAAACAATAATCATATGAAAAATATATATAATGATGTAAACTCTGGACATTCTGCAAACATCTATACAGTTGACAATTATAGCAATCATTAATGTCCTGACAATAGTTTGTAAGTCAATCACTATGGTCATACCTACAAGACAGAGGTATGAGTCTAAACTGTGGACATTCAGAAAATATCTGCAGAGTTAAAAAGTATGCAGACAATACATCAATCCAGCCAGCAGGCCTGGGATGCCACTTTATCTAATACACTGAAATATATCTACATCTCTGACATAACAGTTTTCTGCCTACCAAGGTGGGAGGTTGGTGTAATGGTTAAGGTGCTTACCTTAGAAACACAAGGTGCAGGGTTTGATTCTCACATGGGATAATTGGCTAGGCTTAAAATGGCCCAAGAGGACAGTTAGCCTAGTACTAATCTATGAATCTATGAATCTATGAACCAGCAGCAGAAGCATAGCCTCTTCCTATTCCTGATGGTCCTGAATAAAGTTGAGGAAGAGGTAATAGTAACAGCACCTCATCTTAATATATAATGGGGTAATATGTCCAATAATCTCATATCTACAGTAACTGCAATGTTAACAGATATGTGGCTGACAATCTCTATATGAGCTTAAAACTGCAGCTAACTTACCCCCCCCCCCAAAAAAAATAAACTGACACCCATGTAAAACTATATACACTATTACAGGATGAATGCAACAGTATTCTACTGATGCTCTAACTAGGCATCTCTGGAAGCTCAACTTGAGAGGAACGGGTGGCACCCATGTCCACAACATATTGGGTGATGGATGTCTGGAAGCTGTCCTGTGTATCACGATTTGTCAGGAATTCCTCTGTGACTATGAGAGGAGGTTCTACTGCAGGCTCACCACCAGTGACCTGACAATCTCTGACCACGTCAGCTGACCCCCACCTTGCTGCACTGATCATGTCTGTGGTACGGTGTCACACCTGTTCATAGGTAGAATTTTGATGTTGTGCACCAGTTCATTCCACAGGGCTGCACATTCTGAGCTATTTGCCCACCCTCAGTTCACCATGACTTGATAATGTTGTCACAGCGCCTCAATGATGAGGTCACTCACAACGCCTCAATGATGAGGTCATTCACAACGCCTCAGTGATGAGGTCATTCACAACGCCTCAATGATGAGGTCATTCACAACGCCTCAGTGATGAGGTCATTCATAATGCCTCAATGATGAGGTCATTCACAACGCCTCAATGATGAGGTCATTCACAATGCTTCAATGATGAGGTCATTCACAACGCCTCAATGATGAGGTCATTCACAACGCCTCAATAATGAGGTTGTTTTCCACCTCAGAAAATGGTGGCCTGCGACGTGCATGCATTATGTTTACTGAACTACAATGAAATGAGAACACATCTATGGATCACATATGTACGAGTAAACTATCAAAAAAACCACGAAATGCTCAAACAAAGTAAAATCAGAAGAACAGGTCAGACTCTTAGCTGGATGATGCTCTTTATTTAGCACTTTCATCAGTTAATAAAACAATGACATCTTAGGTTCATAGGTTGGTACTAGGCTATCGACCCTAGGGCCTATGCAAGCCTAGCCATAACAATTCCCTGGATATTTCTTCCCACACTATTTACTTCTGTGGACCCCTGTCTAGCAGGGTGACTAACATGATCCCTGGGGTGAATTTCCTATCTCCCATCCAAGCATCAAGGTTCCTTTTAAAGAGGGCCAATGAGGCGCTCTGCTTGACATGTATGGGCAGTCTATACCAGAGTATGGGGAGTCTCTGGGTCAGGAACCTATCCCTCCAGCATGTTTTGTTCATTGTGATGACAAGGTTTAGATCCCTGGAGCGTGTGGCTCCGAGGGATTGGGATTTCTTTAAGTGGAGCATGTCCAACAGCTCAGGGTTTGACATGGCCTTGTATGTTAAGTAGAGATCACCTCTAAGTAGACGATATGCCACAGAGTATAGCTGGAGCTTTTTTAGACGGTCAGCATATGGCATCTGCTTTAGGCCTGTGATTCTTTTAGTGAGGTATTTCTGTGGCCTTTCCAGTTGTTGCAGATGTCTTGTGAGGTACATACCAAACGGGGCATTATACTCTATAATGGGTCTAATGAGGGATGAGTACAGTAGGACAATGACCTCCTTTTTTCTGGATGAAAAGCCCTTAGTGATGAGGTGTGCCACATAGAAGGATTTTCTGACTGTTGTGGCAATGTCGTTATCGAAAGTGAGACCACTGTCCACCTGTGTCCCTAAGTCTCTCATCACAATTTTGATGTTTAGCATCCTGCCACCTATGTGGTAATTCATGGGTACATGTTTTTTTCCAAAGGGGATAACTATACATTTCTTGGCATTAAGCTTGAGCCCATGGCTCTGGCACCAGGCATCTGTTTCTGTAAGGCTTTTTTGTAGAATATCCACATAATTTGGGGATTCAATAATGGCTCCCAGTTTGCAGTCATCTGCAAACTTTGTTAGCCAGAGGCCCTTAGTGTTGGCCTGTACTTCAAAGAAGTAGATGCCAAACAAGAGTGGTCCCAGGACTGAACCTTGAGGTACTCCACTTGTCACTTGTCTGGAGCTAGATTTGGAGTCGGCTACTTTTACAGTCTGGGTTCTGTCAGTAAGCCAGTTGGCAACCCATCGAGTGATGTAGGGATTTATGCCCAGCTTAGTATGTTTATCTATGATTGCAGAGTGGGGGATGGTGTTGAAGGCCTTGGTGAGGTCCAGATAGGCTGTGTGGACCACCTTACCCTCATCCACAGCTCTGGAGACTGATTCAAAGAAATCAATCAGATTCAAGAGACAAGATTGGCCCTTCACAAACCCAAACTGGGTGGGGTCCAGTGTTTGAAGGTTACCAATGTCTTTGTTTATAAGTTCCATGATAATGCGTTCCATGCCCTTGCAGATCAGGCTTGTCAGACTGATCTGCCCTTGCAGATCAGGCTTGTCAGACTGATGGCACGGTAGTTCCCGGGATCCAAGGTGGATCCTCCCTTGGGGAGCGGGATAACTGTAGCTGTGTGCCACTCAGTGGGCACAAAGCCTGAGGTGAGGCTATGATTAAACATGACACTTAGGTGAGGTGCTAGTCTGTTTTGTAGTTCATGTAGTACATAGTCTGGGATGTCATCTTGTCCCATGGATGCTGTATTCTTAGCTTTGGAGAGTGCGGTTTCTACCTGTGTGGCCGTGATTATCGGAATTTGGCAATCTTTTGGTATTGAGATGGGCCCTTTAGGGAGTGAGGCGGGTGAAGTTGGCACTAAATCGATTTGCCAGGATATTGGCAATATCCTTGGGATCGGTATATTTAGTGCCAGTCTGTTGTAGCTCAGAGCAGATCTGAGCATTGCAATTTAGATTCTTGACATAACTATAGAATGCCTTGTGGATGTCTTTGGAATCTTTGGCAATTTTATTTTTGTAACTAGCTTTTGAGGATTTTATGAGGGATCTCAGCTTCTTACTGAGGCTGGTGAGGGAGTTTTTTGCATCCTGGGATTTTCCTCTTTTCTGCAACAGTTTCTTCATTCTGTTGTATAGTTTGTTTATAGCAGGGGACCACCAGATTGGCTTCCTTTTTTTGGAGAAGAGCATCTTGGTTCTATTTGGGATGGCACGATTCATGCACGAGTGGATGTGCTCGTACAGTGCCTTAGTGTAAGATTCTGCAGTCGAACTTCCAGATCCCGTCTGCGTGGGTGTTGTGAAGTTTGTCACTTCTGACTTCAGTAGCATGAAGTTGGCTTTGGAGAAGTTTTTTAAGGAGGTTTCCTTACTGGGGGTGGGGGTGGGATGTGGATGTCAAAGATGATTTGCTTATGGTCAGACCTGACCAATGAGGGGGTGAACACTGGTGTGGAGCATCTATCTCCCATGTTGGTAATGACCAGGTCTAGGATATTGGCTCCCCTGGTGGGACAATGGATTAGTTGATCCAGGGTGTTGAAATTTATGAATTCCAAGAACCGTTGGGAAAAGGAGTTAGTACCTAAGTACTTTTCCCAATTTATGGCAGGGTAGTTGAAATCACCCAGTATTAGGGCATTTGGTTGTATCTTAATATTTTACAGTATGTTTAGAAAGGTTTAGTGAGAATCTTGGG
>NC_056728.1:6798228-6799699 GCF_019279795.1 Protopterus annectens | reverse complement strand
AAAATCAGGATTAATTGAAACTAATTATTCCATTAATTAAAAAAATAAAAAATCGGTGCATTTATAAAAGTGCATTTTAAAAAGACAGAGACATAATTATGTAATGTGAAGACACACTAGATCATTGTTTTTATTAACTTTTAGTTTTTTATGTTTGGGAAAACACTTCACATTAATTGCCTCATTGAGCCCGGGTGGACTATCGGACCTCAATTTAATCTGCCAATAGGTTTCCCTTTGTAACAAAAAATTCTTGAAGTCCCCCTCCCTCATGTCTTTATGACAAACTTCTAATATAGAAAATAAAAATTTGTTGAAAGTCTGGCAAACTAAACTGTGTTTGAAAAGGGCATTTTTTTCATCTTTAGTTTTGATGCAATATAAGTGTTCCCTAATGCGTGTCCTCAGCTCCCTTGTCGTCATACCGACATAAAATGCGGTACATGATGAACAAAGGGCTATATAAACAATGCCTGAAGTGCGACAGTTCACTGAACCAGGGACAGAAAGAATGTTATCGGAAGTTGTTACCGAAATGTAAGGTCCAGTTGAAATGTACCTACACATGTTACAGTCATGGCAGCAATACATGCCCTTCTTGTTGGTAAAAACAACAAGTTTGTTGTCATCATGTTTTTCTAAAATTTTCTTTAAATTGTGGTCATTCCTTTGAACAAACGAAGGTTTTTCTCCTAAAATGCCATACATTTCGGCATTGCCCTTAATAACTCTCCAATTTTTTGATACAATATTCTGAATGTGTTGACTATCAGAATTCATCTCCAATGAACAAACCATACTTGAAGTTGATTTGTTACTAGAGTTAAAATCCGTGTGACTACATTTTTCCAAGGATAGACTTAATAATGGTAAGAAATGACTAGTAAGTCTGTTGTATATATCATTGGCTGTGTTAATGAGGTCTGGTTTAGGAAAACCTCTGTTATAAAACAAAGAAATAATGAAACCAAATTCTTGAAGAACGTCAGATTCCTTTGACGTCATACGGCTGGCTCTGATAAATTGCCCTTTCGGAATGTTTGAAATTACATGTTTTGGGTGCCCACTTTTGTAATGAAGGTACCCATTGTTAAAAGTCTTTTTTCTATGGATACTACTGTGTATCCTCTTATCTTCAAAGTCCCACCTTAGATTGACATCCAAAAAATTAATGTCAATTCCTTGACCACCAATAACAAACTTGATGTATGAAGAAAAAGAATTGATGTCGGTGAGGAAAAAATGGGTACACACATCACTTTCGTCAATAATGAAAAACAAGTCGTCTATAAAACGACAATGAAACAAAATGTGATACTTTTCTATCAAAAATGGCATAAATTGACGTTCCCACAGTGCCATTACTACATTGGCATATGCAGGAGCAGCTGAAGATCCCATAGCTGCACCTCTTTTCTGTCGGTAATAAATCTGTTCAAAAAGAAAAAAATTATTCTCTAAAATAATCTCT
>NC_056728.1:6778228-6793228 GCF_019279795.1 Protopterus annectens | reverse complement strand
TAAGGATAATGCCAGTCCTGTGCCATCCAAAAGGGGAACTGCCATACGCCAGGAATGATAGGTGGCTGAGAAGGAATACTGAAACATGGAAGAGAAGGATGTCTACGGTTATGATAAGATTTTACACAACTTTTCTATGTCTTTCTATTCCCATGTTGCAGTATTCTGTACATATGGGTGAGTGCCAAAGGTCACGGTGAGGAAGGGGGAGGTGGCCTAGTAGAATTCTCCAGGAATCCATGGAGGATAGCCCTGGCAAATCCAGCTCTGGCCCTAGAGATGTGGTCTAACTTGTAATGTTTGGTGAAGGTATGCAGAGAAGACCAAGTGGCTGCTTCAAGTATAGTGGATGTGTCCAAATCCCTGAAGAAACCCCCAGAGGAGGCCATTGCTCTGGTGGAGTGTGCTTTGACAGTACCTTGCAGGGATTTCCCATGGTGTTTGTAGTTAAAGGTAATGGCTTTGGAAATCCATGTTGAAATTGTTTGTTTATACACCGCCTTCCCTAGGGCCCTTGGGTGGAAGGAGACAAACAGTTGATCAGCCTGTCTGATGGACCTGGCCTTGTGCAGATAGAATCCGAGTTGCCAGTGCACATCCAGGGAATAAAGTACTCTCTCACTGTCTCCCTGTGGATTAGGGAAGAAGGTGGGTAGGTGGATGGCTTGATTTAAGGAAAGATCATTAATCACCTTGGGTATGAAGGAAGGGTTAATTCTAGGAGTAACCCTGTGTGTGGAATACTAGGAAGGGAGGAATAGCCATGAGGGCTTGTAACTCCGACACTCTCCTAGCTGAGGTCAAGGCCACTAGGAGGACAGTCTTCCATATGCAGTGTTTTAGGGAAGCTTTAGCCTCTGGCTCGAATGGGGGAAGTGTGAGCTTCTCTAAAACATAGTTCAGGTCCCATGGAGGGGCAGAGGGCTTCCTTGTTGGTCTGAGATGAAGTACCCCCTTAAGGAACAGCTTTGCAGGAAGTCTGAAAGCTAAGGTGGGATCCAGGGGAAGACATGCAGAAATGGCAGACAAATGGGTTTTAATGTATGAAAATGCTAACCCTGTCTGTAACAGTTTACACAGGTAAGACAGTACTAGAGGAGTCTCACTTTGCAACAGGGTCAAATTGCCTTTTGGGACACCATATGGAGAATATCTTCCACTTACATAGGAAAGATTTCCTGGTATTTGATTTCCTGGCCTCCTGCAGGGCAGTGAGCATGTCCTCACTGTAAAGGTGTCTGAAAGGGATCAGAATCCTATCACCCACAGGATGAGGTGAAGGGATTGCCACTGTGGGTGGATTTGGGATCCCATATCCTGTGTGAGATGGCCTACTCTGGGGGGTAACTTGTGGTGATTGCCCTTGGATAGCTGTAATAGTAGGGGGAACCAATGCTGTCTGGGCAAATAGGGAGTCACCAGCAAGATTTTTGGTCTATCCTGCTGAATTTTCAGCAGGTCTTTTTAAATAAGGGGGAAGGTGGTGGGGAATGCATACAAAAACATTCCTTTCCAAGAAATTTAAAAGGCATCTGTCACCATAGCATGAGCTTCTGGTAGTCTGGTGCAGATGGAAGGAAGTTGCCTGTTGATGGAGGAGGCAAACAGGTCTATTTCAGGTGTACCCTACTGGTCGACCACGTCCAGGAAGATCTCTGTGTAGCATCCATCCGTGTGCCTTCGTCATGGATCTGCTGAGGCGGTCTGCCTGAGAATTCTGTTGTGAAGGTATGTATACCACGTGTAAGGTCACTCTATGCGAGATGGCCAGTTCCCACACCAGGAGAGCTAGTCTGCAAAGCAAATAAGATTTGGTCTCCCCTTGCTTGTTGAGATACCACAGCACTGTGGTATTGTCTGTAAACATTTTTAGGGGTCCTGGATGGAGACTGATTTGGAAGAACTGCAGGGACAGTAATATTGCCCTCATTTCTTGGATACTGATGTGCTCTTTCCTAAATGACACTGGTCTCACACTGTGGACTTTCAGGTGCCCCAGAGTTGTGCCACAGCCTAAGTCTGAGACATCTGTGTACATGGTCTGTTTGGGTTGAGATGGTTGTAGGGAAAAACCTAGGTTGAGGTTCACTTGATTTGACCACCAAAGTATTTCCTGTTTGAGGCAGGGTAGGCAGGGAACCCCAAACTCAAGGGGGTGGGAGTGCTGTGTCCAAACTGACCTGAGGTATGACTGTAGTTTCCTCATGTGGAGTCTTGCTAAAGGTAACATGGGGATAGTTGATGCCATGTAGCCCAGGAACCTGAGGTACTGCCTTGTGGTCATAATTCTGTGATGTGAAGGACCAAAAGCAGGTGTTATGTCAAACTTTCCACCTTTTGGGGTGGAAGGTAGGCTTTCATTATGTCTGTACGGATCCTGCACCCCAAGAAGAATGTCTTGTGTAGGTTCCAGTTGGGATTTTGGGAACCTGATCTGAAATCCTAAGGACTGCAGGAAAGCAATGGCAACTTGTAAATGTAACGTGAATGAGCAAGTCATCTCCAAGTAAAGGAATATCTACATTCCTTTTGTCCTGCAGAAGGCAATAACAGGAGCCAGGCTTTTGGTGAAAACTCAGGGGGCAGTGGAAAGCCCAAAGGGCAAGGCAGAGAACTGAAAGTGAGAAGAGCCCACAAAGAACCTCAGGTATTTCCTGAAACTGGGCATTATAGGGATGTGAAACTAGGCAACCTTGATGTCTAAGGTGGCCATGAACCCTTGAGGAAGTAGGAGTGGAAAATGAGTTGGTAACGTTAACATCCTGAAGGAAGAGGTTTAGAAGTGAGAGGTCCAGAAATGGCCTTCAGGGGCAGTCTTTTCTTTGAACCAGAAAAATCCTGGAGTATAAGTCTCTTCCTATTGCAGACAGTAGAACTGTTTGAATGGTGCCTTGAGTGATCAGTTTGTCTAGCACTGGTTGTAATAGGGGGAGCTGTTATTTTGGGGGCTGTGGGATACTCTCTTTGGCGGAAAGATCAAGATCATGAAGTACCCATCTTTTATTATAGAAAGGACCCATTTGTTTGAGGTGATGAGTCTCCATACTTGGAGACAAAAAGAAAGATGTAAAGAGAGAAAAATGGAGGGAGAGGGTGGGGACTCCAAGGTTGGCAGGTAGTCACACTACCTGCCCTGTCTTAAAAGGGCAGCCTCTGGCGGGGTGGCTCTGGTAGGAGGGGGTTGCTTCCCAGAATTTTTTCAAGGCCTAGTAGAGAAAGCAGGGCGTGAGTGTTTTCTGATAAATTGTGGTTTTGGCAAGATAATTCCTCTCAAATTTTGGAACAGGGGAAACCAGTAGGTGTTTTACGTCCTGCATCTCTTTCCCCTTTTGTTGTAAGAACTTGAATATGTCAGCCACTTTAGCTTCAAACAGGGCTGTATTGTCCAAAGGAGCATCACCCAGCTTAGCTCTAAAATGATCTGGTAGGGGTTGGAAGTATAGCCAGGAATATCTTCTTAAGGCTGATGCTGATGACCTGGTGAAGGCCTCAGCAGAATCATAGCTGCACTTGATAGAGTGCTGGTAACCGGAGAAGTAAGGGCAACTAGGGAACACACAGTTGAGCTTTGGGTGAAGAGTCAGGTGAGTCGGACAATTCCTTGGAAATCTTCTCCAAAAGGGATAAGACATATTTAGCCATGTGTGTCTGATAATTAGTTGCCCTGAAAGCCAGAGTAGCAGAAGTATAGATTTTCTTACTCAAATGCTCCATGGTTTTGCTGTCCTTGTCAGCAGGGAACAGCGGGTCAGAAAGCAGTAGTTTAGAAGCCTTGTCAGTTGAAATGGAAATTGTGGCAGGGTCTGCAGCAGGCACTTAAGGAATTTTGCAGTCTCCAGGACTTTATAAAACCTATCAGACTTCCGTGGTGCAGGGGGCTGAGAGTCCAGGTTCAGGGATGCTGCTGAGAAGGCATCCAGGAAAGCAGGAAAAATAGGAGGAACAGCAGTAGGAGCTGGGGAATCCATCTGAATGAGGTCATAATACCTTTTTTTTGTACCCGTGTCATTTCAGATGATTCCCACTTAAAGTGCTCCTTCATTTTGGCAATAGTTTCCCCAAGGTTAGATCCTATGCTGGGGAGTCAGGATCAACAGATTCTTCCTCTGGGGAACCATATCCTAGGGAAGAAGGCAGCTGGAAAGCATATGAAAGGGATTCTTCAGAAGAATCTTTCGCTTCCCTCCTAGAGGGATCTGATGCCCGAGGCATGGGGCTCAAGATTGGAGGAGGAATTGTGGATGTCCCTGGAGTGGTAGACTAAGGCCATAAAGGCATTAAACATGCTTTGAATAAAAGCCTGCCAATCTGGAGTACTTTCAGGAGCAGGAGACACATGCTTTCTTTTTTCTTTCCTTTTGAGAGATGGCCTACCAGGCGAATGAACCATGAAAGGCCTAGAGTTGAACGCCTGTATGGAAATAGAGAGGTCCGACAGTCCTACCAAAATCGGTTCCCCCTCAGTGTAGGAAACTGACGCCGGAAAAGACTTTGTGGATGTGCCCTCTGCGCAGAATTGTGCAGCTTCCATATAGGGACCCATTGTATCTGAAGAAGTGTGGCACCAGAGCCTTCAACCAGGTCGACGTCGGCCAAAGGCTGAAGGTTGGACTGAGGAGGCACAGCGGCAATTGTAGGCCTGACGGTTTTGGCTTTCTTTTTAGGCAGTTTGGTAGGCAAGTCAGAGGAACCCTCCATACCTAATGCTAATTGCTTCAGACGTTGGTTTTCTAAATATAAGTTAAGCACGTGGAGTTGGCTATGGAGAGTTTTGGGCACAAATGCCTGGCAGATGGTGCAGGCCTTGTAGTTGTGCGACCTAGCTAAACAAAACAAGCACTGAATGTGGGCATCCTTGTGAGGTGTCTGACAGCTGCACTTACACTTGCCCTTTCTGGATGACATGCACAAACATTAGAAACAATAACAATGACTGAAAAGGTTCCCCAATGGGGCACTTATATGATTTCTCTAGAATCCGACAGCTGGGAAGGCAGGAACACCTGATGTTCAACTGGCAGCCATGATGTTATGAGGGCTGGTGCATGCAGATATAATTTTTATGGCCCATGCTCTGTTAGCCACGTCAGAAGTCCCACACGCCATAAAGTGACTGAAATCTTTTGTACACTGGCCAGATGTTTGGGTAGCAAGAGGAGAAAACCCACATGTACAGAATACTACAACATGGGACTAGAAGGACATCCACTATGGTCTGAGCTGAAAGGGAGTTGCTACCACAATCTTTGGAGGGTCTTTCCTTAATTTTTGAAAAAAAAAAAAAACGTGAGTTATCTGTAGAAAGGGTGGAATGGCATACAGGAATGGTCCCATCTAAGGGAATAAGTAGGCATCTGTCTTTTGAGCTCGTTTGCAAGGACCCCTTGAACAGAATTCCATTAACTGTCTGGAAACAAACAGATCTATCTGAGGTGTCTACCACAGATGGATCAATTACTGGAAACAAACAGATCTATCTGAGGTGTCTACCACAGATGGATCAATTACTGGAAACAAACAGATCTATCTGAGGTGTGCAGATTTATAGCAGTAGGTCCTTACATAGCAGTGGATACCCTTGACAAAACGCTGGAGGTTCCAAAACATGCCGATTGTAACACAAAGGGGGTAGTGTATATTGGTACTTGTATTACCTGCCCCAGGTTTTATGTAGGAATGACAACTAGAAGTTTAAAGACCCGTATTCGTGAACACCTATATTGCATCAAGAAGCATGACGAGACCAATGCTTTATACAAGCATTCCAGGGAATGTCATAATTTTAAGAAATTTCTATTCTCTGTTCTTGAGGTTTGCAATTTGGACTTAAGGGGTGGTGACCTTAAAAATTATATTGAACAGAGGGAGACCCTGTGGCAAATCAAATTAAGGGCAGACAAACCCCCGGGTTTAAACGATGCAATTAATATTAAATGCTTCCTGCAGGACCGTAGATTGTGTATTAATAAGGATGCTGCTATGTGCTTTTTTACTTAGAGCTAATTGTAGTTTTTTTAAACAATCATGTTATTTAATTAGTTTTTAATTAGGTTATTGAATTATTGTATTATGGAATAATTGCCTTTTGCTGAAGTATTTATTGTGTACTTGCATTTTGTAAGAGTTTTCTGATGAAGTCATTTGACGAAAGCGTTTAATAAAAGTCACTACGCTATTTTGTTTGGAGCTTTATATCTGAGTTTGTTGATCAGTCACCCATCTTTCATCCTATTTCTTTTGTAGATCTATCTGAGGTGTCTACCACAGATGGATCAATTACTGGAAGACCCCTGCTTGTAATTTCTATTCATGAGGGTCTAGTCTAGTCCTGCTCAATTTGTCTGCTAAAAGATTTGCTCAGATGGAATGTATGAAGCATGACGTGCCAGACTTCAGCAGAGCTGCTACCTACCAGACAATCACAGCAAATTTGCAAAGGAGAAATGATCGTGTACCCCCTTGTTTATGTATCACATAATTATGGTGTTGTCTATGATAACTTGCTCAGGTACCTGGAACCAGTGATGATCTAATGCTATTAAAGCAGTGACAACTGCCAGGATCTCTGACATTTATATGCTTTTGTCTGTCCCTGGAGTTCCACAGACCTTGCACCTTCACCCCTTTTGAAACTATTCCCCACACAAAGTTTGAATCATCAAATGTGATAGACCAGGAGTGAAACCAAAAATAGAAGGCGAGACCTAGACTGAGAAATGACTGGTCCACCTACCAAAGGAACTCCTTTCTGACAAACCTCATAACTGGAATCTGAAAAGATAAGGGAAGATGATGCCGAGTCCAGATAGACTGAGGTACTACTGAATTCTTCTCTTGCGAAGTCTGGCTAAAGAAACAGGAGAACCTCAGAAACCATGAAACCCAAAAACCTGAAAAATTCCCTGACTTGAAGACTGAGACTGGCTGGAGAAGTCCTGGTAGAATTCTTTGCACGGTTCTTCTTTGACCAGTGGAATAAGGGGGTGTTCCTTCCTTCCCAGTGACAAATCTAGAAGACATTCTAGAAATATTAGTGAGTGAGAAGGGATGAGAGACCATTTCTGCAAGTTCAACTGAAGGCTAAAGACTCAGGAGTTGCTTCATGACCCATGAAGGGAATCCTGACAAATGGAAAAAGTGCCTGCAAATATAAGAAAATTGTCCAAATAAGGAAGGATGCAAATGCGTTGAAGCCTGAAGTGATAAATCACTGGAGCCAGGCAATTTGTCAACACCCTTGATGTAATGAAAAGACAAAAGGGTAAGCCAGAGAACAGATGATGTGAGACAGACACAGAACATCTTATAAAAAGCCTGAATTCCTTGCACATTGGAATGTAATAAGAATCTTTTAGATCTAATGTTATCAAGAAACTGCAGGAGGGTATGACAGGCAACAGAGTTTGCAGGATCAATATTTTGAATTTTGGAATTGAGAAAGGAGAGGTCTACAACTGGGCTCCAATTTCCTTCTTTCTTTAGTATCAGGAAAAATCCTTGAACAAAACCTCTGTGCATCTGAGCTGAGGGCACAAGTTCTATCACCATCTGAGCTAACATATGCTCTAAAATAGGAGAAAACATAGATGTCTAGTTTGCAGGATGAGGAGGAATCCCCTGAAAAAGAGGAAGGGATCCCCACTGCTATTTGTACCCCTGCTGGATAAGTATCAAAACCCAACTACTTGAGAAAATTCAATGCCACTCAGAAAGATGTAGGCCTAGGCTGCTGGAGATATTTGAAGAATTACCAGGGTGAGAAGTGGGAAGAGATAGAAGAGGGAAATAGTCTCTCATTTTTTGGACTGTCCTTGGTTTCTGGGAAGCTCCCTCCCTTTTCTGAGCCTCTTTGCCCCTTCCTTTTTGAAATATTGCTTGTTAAAACTTTACAGAGACTGTTTACTCTGTTTCTTGGAAAAAGATCCTTAAAAGGAAGGAAGGAAGGCTTTTATAGAACACTGAAAAATAGGGCTAAAAAATCTGAGCGACCCCTTGAATCAGTTTTCCTCTCATCAAATTATAAGGACCTCAGCAGCAGGGAGCCCAAGCAATACATCTTCGTAAAGGGGAGAATTCAAAATCTCAGCTTTAACATGTTATGGTAAGTTTTGAGAATGTTAACCAAGCAAATCCTCTCAAAACTGAACCAGTAGCAGCAGCTCAGGAAACAGCATCAACAGAATCACAGGAGTGCTTTTTAAAGAGTATTTGGTTGCCCGAGAAGCAAACAGATTTAAGGAATTTAACACACAAGCTCACAGCTTTGAAGGCATATACAATTTGAATCCAAGTCTGCCTTTGAAAACAAGGTGATTCATCAACAGCTATTCATCTGACTGCTTAATGTGATTTTCCAAGTCTGCTCCCCCTTCAGGAGTAATAAACTAATTTTTTTAAAAATGTGAAATAGCCTAGAATCGCCACTGTTTTAGCAAGTGGGGGAATTTCATAGCATTCAGGAACTGAATACCTTACTCATGAGCTGTGGAAAAACAGTCAATGATAAGTAAAGATTTATCAGCCAATAATCAATGATATATGGTTGCTTTACTAACCTATTAAATAGGAAGACAGCACCCATCAGAAATACGAATATGCAAATAAATAACTAAATAAATACAAAAAATAAAGTGTCACTGAAAAATAAAAAAAACACAGAATGTAGAAACTCACTGTAATACAATTACAACACTTTTTTTGTGGGGAGGACCTCACTCACTTTGCACACCTTGTGATGTGGGCGGTTGCACCCTTGCACCCATAACGAAGTCCACTACACCTCACAGTATGGTGAATTCTCTGAGGTCCTACCTCCCAGACCCTGGTATACATTTCCTTTGCTCTCAATGCCAGTATTTCTATTTTGAGAATTTTTCTTAAGGTCCTTGAAACTTCATGAAGAACCAAGCAGTCGGAGTACAGAAGATGATAATGGCTTTTCAAGGTGAAATTCAAGACAATTAGGATGATAAATCGTGACTCAGCAAATGATCAGAACACCAATTACCTTACACAGGTTACTAAAAACATGCCTTTAATAATATGAAGTTCAGTCTCATAAAAAAAAACAAAACAAAACAAAAACTATCGATTAATTCCACAGTTACAACAGAACATGGTAGGGTCTCACTGGTTAGCACTCTACCACCACATAATTTCACCTGCATCTCCTGGGTCACTGTTTTTTTTATATCTTAAGGGACATCACCTGCAAGCATTACATACATAGTTATTTCCTCTGAGTCCAGAGCTATAACCAAACAACTAGCCAAGTCTGTTTTTTTCTTACCACTGTTTCATAGTTGTCTTAAAAATAATAATACTCATCATCCATGGTTAAACAAGCTCAAGGAGTCGAAGAAAACTGTCAAATGATTTTGAAGAAGTCCTTGCGTGAGGCAGAATGAAAGTTTTAAAAAGAATTTATTTTCATCTTTAAAAAAAGATTTATTATTAAGCTATGCTCAGGCCTAGTGTTTGTTTTTGGCAAACTATCAAATGACAATTATTTGTTTTGGAAAACACATCTAGCATATCCACATGCTCTCAAATTACAAGGAAAATGGTTGTCTTACCTAGTGTCTTAATTTCTGACACTAGCCTGACAAGCTAAAGAGTTTTATTTTTAACAATGAATAAATAAAGCAGCACAGTTAAGTTTGCCTCATTCTAATGCTGCTACTGGTTTGTCTGTTGGATCTGGATGTAAAAGCTGATACTGCACTTTAGTCTTTCACAGCAATGTTGCTGGGGTCTGCTTTAGCAGATATAGAAGAGGTTGACAAACAAATCAGTGGATGCTTCATCTAATTCTGAAGTATTTGACATGAATCTGGACATTTCTAGGCACTATAAATACCATTTTAAGTAGAAGCACAAAAGAAGGATGAGTCTAATGCCTCCATAGTGCTTTTGCTCTTCAAAAACGTAAAGATTCATGTTCAGAGAAAGGCTGGGATTCTCCAATCAATCCAGAGTGTCTCTCTCTATTTTTTGGAGCTCTCTAAAGGAGGGATATCCCGGGGAGAAAGCAGCAGAAAATGAATTCACTATTTTGGTAAGTTTCCGACAGGAATTTTAGTTCTTCAGACTATAGATGGATGACTCAGACAGGAGATGAAGTAAATCCCCCTTACTTTTCCTAGTATGTTTTCTACTTGAACCGCTGTTTCTATGCACTAAGGTCAATAAAAGGGAAATGTAGAAACTGGAAGGCAGAGAAATGCATGCTTGGCGAAGCACCAGAAATGAGTCTTGCGCCAGTGGTACCAGCATGTAAATATGAAAGTTAAATTAGGCCTACTACTAGGGAAATCTGCCTGTCTGAGTCTTTAACTATATGCTGGAAGGCACGTTCATGCACCTTTAATGTTTTTTATCAAGAAAAAAGAAACATTCTCAAAGATTATAATCAGTAAAAGGATTGACTGGGGTATTACAAGTATAAGCCCATGTATCTGGGGAGTTCCAAACCCATGCTAATAAACCAGAAGCCACTAATACTAAAAGGCAATTCAAGAGAAACCCCACCACACAGACAGGAATCGGAGTTTTCAAGATTGACAAAGGATCCAGACTATGAGCCTTCAACCATCTCTAGTGATTTCACTTTAGGTGTACGGTGGGGTTAGTTGTTGGATATAATTTTAAGTAGGTATTTTCATTCTCTATGGCAGTTCATGACATCATGCAATGAGTCTTACGTAAAGAAAAACATAAAATGGCCCTACTTGGGTACCTGGTGACTACACACAAAACTTAAAAGTTCAAGCCTAGGCTGCTTGTTTAGCAGTGAGTTGTTGCACGTTCTTATGATGACTGCAAGAAGAGATCTGGAAAGTGCTAGTAGTGGAAAATGTGGCTGTGTTAGTGAGCATCTAACATATAATAATGGTGGGAACTTCCATGAGACAATCGGTACAATTACAAAACAAGCAAGTTCTAAAATTTCTACACCCATTCAAAGCTGGAATAATATTAATCCTTGTGTCGCACATAGCTCATAATTCCCTTCAAAAGGTCTTGTATACTTCCCTGGTGAACCACATGCAAAACTGTACCTTTTCTCCTCGGGGACCAGACAGTGGCAATCCCCTTGTAGAGAAGTAGCTAGCTTGGATGTTAATTACAAATTGATGGGTCATACCTCCATCCCAATAAAGGTTACAGAAAGAATTATAAAAGGATAGGCTGTTGGAAGTTCATAAATATTAACTGTCTACAATATGGACAGCAGGCAGAGTCAAACAGCGGCAGTTTTGTCAGCATTATCAGTACCAGTTTCATTAGTACCATCTGATACATTTCTAAGCATGCATTTCTACAAAAACTCAGAAAAGAATCTCAGCTGATGCCCCATATCAGGACTATGAAGATGTGATACTACACCAAACAGAAGGGTGATAGGATTTTAAAATGTACAAGACATGGGACTTGCGTAAGTGATTAGGGAATGGGAATCTAACAAGCAGGAGATGGGACAGTGATGGTTAATGGGAAATGTAGATAACTTAACTACTGCTTAATGGTGCTGGTCTTGTTCAGTCTACTTTTATCAGAACTTACAATGAGACTACACAATAAAGCTGTTGTGTTACAATGTTGACATACAGATTCATTCAGTGGACAAGGAGAGGGCAGCCATCCTCCAGAACCATCTAATACAGTGTAGACAGCATAGACAGGCATGAATTACATGTAGCAAGAGATAGGAGGTAGTAGAGAAAAAAGTGCAAGCTTATGGACTTCTGTTAGAGGAATGGACTCGGCAAAACATAAATGCACTAGCAAACATGGTAGGGTACACAAGAAGGAGACCACAGATACAATAATCACACATTAAATTAATTGTACTTTGTGGTGTGAAACAGGAGTGGCAAAGGCAAACTGAACATGAGGATACACTGACAGGGGTACGGGCCCCAGTTCTTCTCCCGTTACATATGGCATTGATGTCTCATCTGAAATACTCTGCTCTGGAAGTCATATTAGGCAAATATTTAAGCTGTTCAAAAATGTGTACAACAATTAACTAGCCGGAGAGTTAAAATGGGAGGAGGGGCACAGAATATAATGAAAAACTCAAAACACTGACAAACAACAAATGATAAGAGACAGCAAGGAAAAGAAATGAAGGCATCACATCATGAAGCAGACTGGTGCTGCAGAACTGAAATGGAAGCATGTACATGTATGGAGGTCTGAACGAGTTAACATTTCAAACCAATGTAAGGAAGTATTCCACAGAGGAAATAGTGGGGCCTATAGAATGTACTGCTGGAGAATGTGTACAAAGCTGAGACCTACACATGGAGTTAAAGGTGCCTAGTGTAGGCAGTGAAAACAGATTATGAACGGGAAAGGAGAAACTGCAGAAACCTGTCGGCAATACTCAGATTAATAAAAAAAAAGTGTTAAATTCATTTTCCTGTCATATTCACATTAAAAAATAATGTCAGGGCAAACCAACTTAACAGTAACCAGTTCTGAAAGATTATGCAACTTTGGATGCTTGTGGAATTGCTCAGAAAAAGGAATCTTTTCTTACCTAGCTTTACTTTCACAGTATCCCCACTGCGATTCCGTCTCTTTCGCTCTGGAACAACTGGTGACCTCTGCTCCCACAATGGCAAGGGGGATTCCTGAGAATTCTGTTTTCTTTCAAGTTCTAAATCATTATCACCATGTAATACAGTTCCAGTTTGTGGATTCACTGAACCAGCAGACTCTGATGACTTGGAAGAATCTGGCTCACTGAAGTCAATCAAAACAAGAGAAGAATCAGGAGAAAATGTAATTAAGTCCTTAGGAAGTACAGTGAGTGGTACCTCTTTCAAACTGGTATCAGGACTTGGTTCCTCTTTCTGTTTCTCATCTTCTACATCTGACAATGAGCTTTTATCACTGAAATGGACATCCTTCTTTTCTTCTTCCATGTCGAGATGGTAAATTTGCTGCAGATCTCGTCCCAGTGCCACAGAGGCCAGGATAGCTGCACTGCTGAACAAAGCTTTGTGAGTAGTCTTTGGCTGTGGCATTCCCTCGTTATTTGAAGAATGCAGTACGCATGATGCGGTAGGGGACTCTATGGGGGAGTTCTGAGGTAGTCGGATCTTTCCATGGCTTAGAAATAATGGTGAACCTTTCTTATCACCTCCTTAAAAAAAAAAAGTGCAATACAATTTTCAGTTAATGTTTACACTACTATACACCATTCTTTTCTCCAGCTAAACAGTAGTATTATGATCACAAACAAAAGTCTTAACTTCAACAGAAAGGCTGTAACCTAAAAAGCAGTAACAGGCTTAAAGGTACATGTTTTGTGAGCTTTGCTGTGATAGTGCACATAGCAAAATCATTTTCTGCCCAACTTGGATTTTATAGAGGTCATCTTGTTGCTATGTGCCAATTAGTTACAGTAGTATATAATGCTTACAACATATCAGCCAAACATAGTGAATATTGTTTTTAAATAACTTCAGTGAAGTTGTCTAGGATCTACCATAAGACATCAAATTGCTATACATTACGCAATGAAAACAATGAGTCTGTTAAATCAAAATTGCACACTGTCAAATTTAACAGGCGCATATGAAAAAATACTTTTGCAGGGGTAAGTATATCTGCAATCCCCATAGCCCTACATCTGTAAACAAACTAAATCAAACTATATAACCTTGGTGTTAAGGAGACACTTCGTCACCCTGACAGTTCTGTAGTCTAACATGTTTTAATCTACAAATTTCAGCTAAAAAGTATGTATGCCAATTAAACATGACTGACTGTTCTCATTTTGACAAGTGTGTGTGACACTCGGGTATCCCATTTTTTTTTATCAATCAATAACAACAAACAACATCTATAACATCTTACTGTGAAGCACAGAGAGACAGAGATTACGATAAAAAAAAAAATGGCCTCATTTCATAGAAAAGTGTGCTTACTAAACATTAAACAATCTTGGAAAGAAATGCCTGCAGGTTTTAGATTTTAGGGTACCCATAACAGCACCCACCAGAAGCAGAGGCCAATCTAAGAAGATAGAAAAGACTCTCTCTCAGTTTGGACTTTAAGCATGCTCAGATTTACAACTATATATATATATATATATATATATATATATATATATATATATACACGTAGCTGCGGTGGTACAGCGGTAGCATTGTTGCCTCAAAGCAAGAGATTCAATTCTCGGCTGGAGTGTCTTCTGTGTGGAGTCTGCATGTCCTCCCCACGGTCGAGTGGCCTCCGAAAGACATGGGTGAATGGGCATGAAGGTTGGGCTTCGGGCTGGCAACTCGGCACCATAAAATCAACTGCCAATCAGCAGATCAGAGTTTTGGTGTTGCGACCCCTAACTGGGAAAAGCTGAAAAGACAAACATATATATATATATATATATATATATATATACACATATATATATATATATATATATATATATATATACACACACACACACACACATACGCGCGCACATATATATATATAACATATATACATATATATATATATATATATTTATGGGTCCACTTTGTAATTTCGAAATACTGAAATCTCGAAATTCAGTACTTCGAAACCACAAAGCCGAAAACCCAACCACAACTCACAAATTCGAAAACACACAACCACGAAATTCAAAATCCCGTAATTACGCTACACATACAGTACACACAAACATACACACAACCCCCCCCCCCACAATCAAAAAAACTCATCTAAACATATAAGCAGGGATGGGCAAGCCCCCCTGCACCCCCAACCCTCCTACTTATATATTCGAATTCCCAAGATCACACAAACAGAAACACAAATGAAACTCTAACACACACATCTTACAGTCCCTCAAACACATAACAGTCACAACACACATTTACACACACTAAACCCCTAACCAGCATACTTACACACACAAACTTATCAAAATTAAACCTAAAAGTACAGTTGTGTACACTTACCATAAATGTTGATGTTACAGTGTGTTCACTGTTGCAGTCA
>NC_056728.1:6759207-6777728 GCF_019279795.1 Protopterus annectens | reverse complement strand
TTTGGAAGGTATAACTTCATACCTGATTTGTCTATACATTCCTGAAATCCTTCCTTTATCAAATTCACATGCTCACTTCTTACTAAATGAGTCTCCTGAGGCACTATTTGTACTCTGCATTTCTTAACATAATTCAATACTATTACCTTTATGTCTATACCTGCAAGACCATATACATTTCAAAATAATACGGATAGCCTAACCATTATGATTAGAAGTTATTGTTTCCACCTACTATATATAAAAGTTGAAAACACACAATCAAAAAAGCTGTTGTGTTACATGCACCCACTAGTGCTTGGCAGGTAATCTTTAATACAGTTGGTTCTTGTCATCTCCATTTGAATCCATGTCACATTTTCAAGACTTTTCTGTTTTAATGAAAATCCTCAACCAAAAACTAAATATATTTTCAAAACACCCACATAGCCTATTAACTTAGAATAAACAAGCAAAACTATGTACATCTTCAAAAAATGAAATGTATCTCTCCTGATGAGAAAAACTGCCCCAGATAAACAACTGAACCCATAGGCGTTATCTCACCTAAAATTAAAGTTAGCCATGCTTAAGTGCATATTACAGCCTGTGCTGTCACTTACACTGATTGCTGTCTGTTCATATATCTATTCCTCTCCCAGATGTGAGAAACAGCTTGTATGCTTTCAGAAAACTAACTTTAGCCTTAAGAAAAAGTGCAGTGGCTATCTTTAAATAAAACTAAATTATACACTATTCTATAAATGCACTGAAGAATTAAGGTTGTTAGGGAATCTATCACTTCCAACAATTTCAGACTTTATTTTTACTGAGCTGCTTGCTCTTGTACCTATACATTTTGCATTTCTCTGAACAAACTATGCTCAGAACTCTCCAGAATAATTGCTTGCACCTAGAGACAACTCATCTCCATGGAAACAGAACAGAATGTACAACTACATTCAGCTGCAGACATCTTAAATCCTAATGACCATTTGCTAAAGGAAAAAAGCTAATAATATTGCATATGCAAGAAACTTGGTACTAGTCATGTCATTCCTCATTTTGTCTTATTTTTAGTACTAGTCATGTCATTTCTCATTCTGTCTTATTTTTCAAGCCTACACATTTACACAAAACACTTGTTTTTAGCTCATAAGGGTATTTTTTCTTTTTTTACTTTAACGGATTTATTTTTGCAAGTTGATCATGTTTTAAAAAAACAAGTCTTCCTTTTGCCTGGGGAAAATATCTGTATTATGCATGTCCAGTCATCCCAGCCACTGGTCTTTCTCCTGACTAAGTTACCCTTCAAGTGACCCTTGATTTCTTTCTTCCAATGTCATCAGTTTGAGGGCTCTACAATTGCTTCATTATTTACTTGCATCCATACCTTCCTTTAGCTTAAGCCTAGAACTGATGAATCTAATGCATTTTTGCTTGACTATTCCAATCATAAACTGATGCCTGAGGAGACATAGATAAACCTTAACTTAAGATAAAAGGTAGACTTCACAAATGAAAATGACCATTCTGTCTGATGTAAACATAAGTTATTCAAGCAGATGAAATACATATGCTGTAATATCCTACTCATTTGAAAAAGAAAAGAAACCAGAAAAATGCACAAGACTGGCCAACAGAAACTTGCATTAACTGAGGTGGTGAACAGTACAATACTAAACTCTGCGACCCCTATCAGAGCTTTGGCTAAAAAGATAGCACATAAAATATAAATACATCTGCATATGTTTACCAAATACTTCTCTTACACACTGGAAGGAGGAGGAGGCAGCCAACAATAAATGTTCTGGAGTTAGATCTGGAAAGTAACTCCTACCTCCACTGAGGACAGAGAGGAGGGTAGAAGTTCCTAGATAAGCTGGGATAAATACCTGGACACTGACTACATGATAATATGGACTGGGTACTGGGGTTCAAGAAGTCTAATCACTACTATTTTTACCTTAATATAACTGGTGGTGATCACAATCTTGAACTTGTGACAACCCAACACAAAAGCATGGATATCTACAACTTAGATATTTTGTTTTACAACAAATATTTTTTTTTTTGTTTAGGCCTGCAAATCTACCTAAATGATCAAACTGCAGTGCAACTATTTTAAAAGAAAATAAAAACACATTTGTGGTTATAACACTGATGCCTAATGCATTCAACGAATGTTCATTTTTAGCAGATGTTGGTGCCTCCAACTAAACACAGCAGATGCCTATGTGTGCTACTTAACATTAAGTATGGATGTTGATGCACCCTTCCCTACAGTTCTTCACAACACGTGCTGGTTACATCACTTCCCATTTACCATGAGGTGCTGGTGTGTACTACTTACCATTCGCCACACCAGATGGTGGTGCATGCACTGTACACCCTGGGCCTTCAGTTTCCATATGCCACACAGTGTCATCCTGCAGAAGTCTTGGCTTACTGAAAGAAAAAAATAGTGGGTGCACAGTAACACTAACCGCTAACATCTTAGTCCATTACAAACTTTGGATGATAAACAACTCTCACATAAAGAAACATGCAATTTTGAACAATGTATGCCCCCAGCAAATTCTCTAATTCACCTTCAACAGCTGTGTTTCATGACAGCTAAAATGGAACCATGTGTTTGCTGGAAAATACCTCTGTGGTACTACTTACACAGGCTGCTGAAGGAATCATTGCAGAATATTAGCTATAATGCGATTCTCTTGTCATCACAACAACCTATGTGATTCGTTCTTGCATAAACAAAATTAATAAAGTTAAGGAGTGTCTCAGGTTCTCAAACTGATGCCCAGAAGAGGCATGTGATGCTTAAACATCATCACTGCAAAGGCACATGAACAGGAATAACCTAGATTATTGCACCTTAAACTATATAAAGAGGCAAAGAAAGTTATCAGAAAACCAAAGGACAATGGTCAACTGTCTTACTCAAAACACAAAGTTAGAGGAAAAAGTCAAAATATAAGGATACAGAAGGAACCATGGGTGAAACCACACTATCGCAACAAACATATTTTCTACCTACAAATTAACTGCAAGAGATTTAATTTAGGCGATACATAAATTTCTGTACAACAGCTGGACACTGGTTAATTCAGAGAAGATAGCATGCGAAAAGAAATTGAAACTTATTAACATAGTAGGTAGTCCTTATATATACATGCACATATACATGTACGTGTATATTTTTTTGATTAACTACTTGTTACGTTAAACCACTGAGATCAACAGTTTTTTTATAAGCACATTCAGTTATCTTTACTTGACTATTACATTATCTCATGTTACCACACATACATCCATATATTTTACTGCAACTATAAATAACAGAATAAAAATATATTTATAATTACGTGATGTAAAGTATTCAAATGATTATTTTTTTTCATTTCTTACATTAGTCAATGAACACTGACAGCTACATGCTTAAAAACCATAGAAGCTTTTAAGTTTGTTAAAAGGGGGATGAGCTGGTCAGTAATTTCAGAGGCCTAGAGGCAATAACAAAAATACAATTAAGTTAGTAAGACAATATGAAAAAATATATGTACAGCAAAACAAATGTGAAATATGAAAGCGATACATAAAATAACCACAATGAAGGAGAAAAAGGTGCAATTGTAGCTTAGAGAACAGTTATCCACACCTCAATGGAACTCCAGAAGACAGGAAACAGTAGATGGGCTTAACACAGTTTTAATGCAGTAAGAAAGCACAACACATAAACAATACTCCTTGAAAATATATTTTCGTCCTCAACTTCATAGCTGAGGACGAAAATGTATTTTCAAGGAGCATCGTTTATGTGTTGTGCTTTCTTACTGCATTAAAACTGTGTTAAGCCCATCTACTGTTTCCTGTCTTCTAGAGTTCCATTGAGGTGTGGATAACTGTTTTATGAAAGCAATACATGAAATCAAATGAACTGACACTGAACAAATAAGATATACGAATGCAAAAGATTACACATGAAATGATACAACATACATAGCATCAACACAGGAAAATAACTGAATAAATCATGAAATTAATTGTTTTGATATCATATTTTGAATAAATGGTTGAAGGACAGTTAACCATTAAAAGTAATGCATGAATGAATAGCAGCTCTGAAATTATGAAGATGGAGGATAGTGTGCAACAATTTAATAATAAGCAAGGGGATGTAGCTCAGTGGTAGAGCACATGTTTTGCATGTATGAGGTCCTGGGTTCAATCCCCTACATCTCCATATCATTATATGCTTTTAGATACAATGCCAAGAACATGTGTTTGAACTCCTATTGTAACTGTCATACGTACAAATGTATAATTATGTAATATTCCTTGGAGCTTTTCTGCCTAGGTCTCTGCTGAAAACGGGCTTCTGGCCCAGTTAGACATTCACTGGTTATCAAATGTACATACATAAATAAAATAAATAATCACAGTTATATTAACATATTATCATTACCGCCAAGTTTGGTCAAATATGTTGTCAAGTTCTTTAATTCTTAATATAACATTATCAGATTCTCTTTCAAACATATAGTGGCAGCACTTAGCAAGTCAGTGAAAGAGGTAACAAAAGGTTTCCTCAAATTTCAAGTAATGGTCTTCCAGGCCACAGCTAACACACACCAAAGTACTGATAGCTAAGCTCTCATAATACATACAGGAAAAGGAGCATTAACAATGCCAAATCCTTTGTCAACAGAAATGTATCATGCCTGAGCAAAAATTTAAAAGCTTTCCCAATACTGTGATGCCACTATACAGTTGTAAAAATATGTCGCCAAACTGCTTTAATAGCTTTATTGTATATTCAGCAACACATTTTATGTGGGTTACAGGATACATGATGTACAAATTACTACATGCAAATTTTCTAGAAAGTGATGAAGTAATTTTCCTAGCAGGATCCACAATAAGCCTCATATTCATATCTGTCAATTTTGGATAATTAGTTTGAATTATACATTTCCAGGTATCGATGATGTGAAGATTCATGGTTTAAACGTTTATATATATATATATATATATATATATACACATACATACTCCCACACACACATATGGGTCTACTTCAGCAGACTGACCACTCACTTACCTGACACCCAGTTGCCCAATACAACAAGACCGACACCTTCAGAAGACCGTCATCCGGAAGACTGATGTTTCATGTGAGGTAAGTAACCGCTTGTCCATCCTGATAAAATTAACTAAATAATAGCTTGTTTTCTTTTCTGACACTAACTTGTATGCCACTACTCAATATATCTGAACTTAATAAAGGTGTTAAAAAATACATCATTTACAAATGGTAATATTTTAACAATGATTCTCTTTAATCTTAGAACCCTCTATACCTATTTTTCCTATTTTATTGAATTAGCCACTGGTTCAGCTGCACCTCCATGTAAAACAAGATAGTCATATTTAAAAACTTTTGCCATTTCTGGCCAACTAATATTTCTGTGAAGCTGCCAGCCAGCTAGCTAAAACTTTGTAAATAATTCTGTCATTGTAAATATTAATATGATCCATGGGCTTGTCTTACAAATGTAAGTAAATAGAAGTTATGTCCTTACCATAACTTTCCATGTGGAGTGTTCATCTCGCCTTTGTTCTTATGGGGTTTGGTCGTCATCCTCGGCTCTGTGTCGGCCGCTTGCAAGCTCTGCATCGAGAAGAAGCTCGAGATCACCTAATACCCACAATCCCCCTCTGCCTTTACCTCAGATCTAGTTTGCAAGCAAACCAGCCATAGAGAGCACACACATACCAAAATTACATAATCATAGGATCATCTATATACATATATACATATATATATACATATATATATATATATATATATACACAAGTGTATCATACAATACAACTATTGCAACTGCAGAAGGAGAATACTCCAGACCAGGCACCAAATTGAACGCTCTTCCTATAGGAATAAAGTAGATGAACACTCGTTATGAAGTGGTATTATAATGGTAATATACTAGAGTGTTGAGTGTTCAATCTCGCCTGTACACACAATTAGCGCCCCTAGCTCCATGATCCTGAGGAACTCACGGGAGAACGTTCTTGAGCACAGTGGAACCAAAGGTTGCCCTATCCAGAAAACCCTATCCACTTTGTAATGAGAGATAAATGTATTTGGTTTTAGCCCAGAGCAGCAGCCGCTGAAATCGTGTCTAATGTGGTAGGAGCTGCGTGAGCTAAGGATGTAGACACTGATCTCGTAGAATGTCCTTTAGGTTTGACCGATAAGGTTTGATTAGAAGCCTCATAAACGTGTGTGATACAATCAGTTAGCCATTTGAAAGAGTTTGTTTCAGAACTGCTACACCCTTCCTGCTGTCAGCAAAGGCTACAAACAGTTGATCAGATTTCCTGTGATCTTTTGTTCTATCCAAATAAAACCTGAGTTGTCTATGGACATCCAATTTGTGCAACATATACTCTAACTTATTAGAGTGATTTTTGAAAAAGGTGGGTAATTCAATGGACTGATTAATATTATTAGTAGAGCAAACTTTGGGGAGAAAGGATGGATTTTAGTGCGAAGGATACTCTGTCAGAGTGGAAAATTAAATAAGGGTGTTTAATAGAAAGAGCCTGAAGCACAGACACCCGCCTAAGCGGATGTAATGGCCACCAGGAATAGAGTTTTCCACGATAAAAATTTCAATGGGCAAACTGAGGCTGGCTCAAGGGCAACATCAATTTAGAAAGTAAGAGGTTCAGATTCCAAGGTGATGTAGGAAATTCTAACTGGTGGTCTGATATGAAAAGATCCTTTAAAAAGCTTTACAAAGTCTGTGAGCCATAATAGGCGCATTACATTCTTCCACATGAAAGTTAGAAATGGCAGCCAATTGCACTCTTAAAGTAGCAGAGAAGCTCCTTCATGGAACAATTCTGTCAAAACTCCAAGATCTTGTTCAACGGAGCTATAATGGGTCAGGTCAAATGATGTGAATTAGCCTAGAAGACTAAACGCTTCGTTTTACTGGTGTAGGTTTTGTAGTGGAAGCTTTATGAGAAGCCACTAATATATTCTGAACCGTGTAAGGAATCAGACCTGGCAGAAAGGGAAGCGGAGCAGCCAAGCTGCTAGATGGAGTGATTCGAGAGATGGGTGAGGAACTCCTGACGAGTGAGTCAGTAGATCTGGCTCTGGGTCCAGCATCCAAGGTCCCCAGTGGCGTGATGCAATAGAAAGGGAACCAAATTTGACGAGGCCAGAATGGGGCAATGAGGATTATCGTCTCTGAAGGTTGTTGGCTTTCTGCAGAAACTTTGCAATCAGGCGAAATGGAGGAGAAGCATACAGGAGACCGGGGCCAATCAGGCACCAGCCAGCCGGGTAATCGCACGTGCCAGCGCCCCTGGGGACTTCCCTGGGGGGTAATAGGGCAAAGTAGCTCCTGCATTTGGCGTTCATTGGAGACGCAAACAGATCGCAGGAAGGCTGGCCCCACTTGTGAAATATCGTGTTCGCAATTGACTGTTTGAGGGACCACTCGTGAGGCAACAGTATTGCTCTGCTCAGCCTGTCGGCTATGGCGTTGATGACCCCGGATGCGCGTTGCGATCGAAAGCACCCGTGGACTCCGCCCATTGCCAAATTCTCATGGCCTCTCTGCATAGTTGATAAGACCTGGTTCCCCCTTGCTTGTTTATGTACCAGACTACAGACATGTTGTCTGTCCGAACTGCAATAGTCCCTAGAGGAAGAAGGGGAGCAAAGTGTTGCAACGCTAAAAACACTGCCCTCAACTCCAGAACATTGATGTGCAGATTGTACTCCAGATTGGTCCATTCGCCTTGGACTGTCTGTCCCTGAAAGATGCCCCCCACCCTATCAGGAAGCGCCCGCCCGTTATCGCGCGCTGACGGTGTGGGTAGCACAAATGGTCTTCCGCTGGAAAGGTTGCAAGTCTGAAGCCACCAAGTCAGGTGTGATTTGCATGTGTTTGTAATCAGAATTTCGTGTGTCAGGAGGTGGCTGTTGAGCGACCATTGTGCAAACAGTAGCCATGGTAGAACTCTCATGTGCAGTCTTCGCAATGGTATCGCAATGAGAGAAGCTGCCATGAGACCCAAGACCTTTAGAACCAGCTTTGCCGGGGATTTTTTGGACGACAGAAGGAGAGAAATGTTGTTTTGAAGTGACTATCCTTTCTGGAGGAAGCCTTAGAATTAAATGATGATCTAATTCCTCCTATGAATAAGATATGCTGTGATGGCTGTAGTAAGATTTTTGAAATTTACGGAAATTCCGAGGTGAATACAAAGTTGTAGGGTGTAATCCCTGGCCTGTATCAGTGGACGCCGGGTGGTGGCAGACAGGAGCCAGTCGTCCAGATACGGAAACACCTGGAATCCTAGGCGTCTCAGAGGAGACGCTACCACTGCCATGCATTTGGTGAAAACCCTGGGGCTGAGGTCAGACCAAAGGCTCTAACTGGAAGGTGAGTGACTCCCAGCAGCCAAGCGCAGATGATCCCTGGATGCCCTGGCCATTTTGATGGGGTAGTATGCGCCCTTCAGATCTACTGAGCACATCCAGTCGCCCTTCTGTAGGAATGGAAGGATCGATTGAGCGTGACCATTCGAACTTTTCCTTCTTGAAAAAGGTGTTGAGGTGGCTTAGGCCCAGAATGGCCCCCCAGTCCCCTGTCTTCTTTGGAACTAAAAGAACCTAGAGTAAGTCCCGAATCCTATTTGGTCCGCTGGGACTGGTTGGATGACTCTTTTTTTCTAGCAGCTTTGAAATTTCTATAGCTGCTGGGTCTCGCAGATGGGGCGGTACATCTGGGAGTTTTCCTTGGAATGGGGGTGGATAGGAATGGTATTTTGTAACCTCTGGTAACAACGCTTTTTACCCAGTTGTCTGTAGTAAAGTTTTGCCAGGCCTGAGGGTATAAAGCTGCGACCCCAACTGCCTCCAGAGCAGGACAGTCGGGCCTCCTCTCAGGAGTGCTGGAAAGGTTTTCCAGGGGGTATCCCTGTCACCTTGGTTTTTGCGGACCCCTCTGCCGCCAGGCGGTGTCTTCCACCTCTGCCCCTCCTCTGCCTCTAGAGGGCATCACCCTGTGTGCCTGGGAAAGATCCTTGGGGTTTAAACCACATTTTCCCACCACGTTGCCCTTTGGGGTACGGTCTGGAAGGGTGGAAAACGGACTCCGACAGCAGACAGAGTCTTTCCCTCCTGTTCACCCGGTAATGTCTTCCTTTACTTTAGGGCCAAAAGTGGCACCATCAAATGGGGCGCTAGTAAAGGAAGACTTGAAGGCTTCCAAATGAACATAAGCGCATCCAGGATTGCCTACGAAGAGCAATCGCTGAAGTGTGCTACTTACTCGATCCCTCGGCGCGTATGATATCAGCCTCATGGATGAGTTAACAATGGATGTAAGGGTATTTAGATGTGCTGTAACTTTCTGAGAGACCTCCCGCAGTATCTGTAGTACCCTGAGTTATCTCCCAACTCTTTGACTAGATCCCTCTGAGTAAAAAATGGGTCAAAATAGTCAGGATCGATAGAAAAGCCGCTGAACTAAAAATGACTTCCCCGCATCTGTCCATAGTCCTAGAATCTCTGTTAGGCGGATGGACAGATGAGGAAGATTCCGACATCTCCTTTTAAGTGGCGCTGCCACCACCATGGCGCCCACTGGAACTCCTTTGTGAGGTAAGCCTTGTCTTGGGGTGCAGTGATGTACTTATTAGGCTTCCTAGGGACCGGTTCCACTGCATTAGGTAGCCCTCTCTGCCTTCTCGAGCAATCAACTCCATTAACTCATCAAGGGCGGAGTGACCCAGGAGGAGGAAGGGCGAGCACCAAATGCCTTCAGCAAGACTGACTCATCCTCAGAAGGGGGGAGGGACTGCCAATCACCTCTCTGCTTCAGGATCTCCAAGATGTCAGAAAAGGAGACATCTTCTGAAGGTGACTTTGGGGACCCTTCTGACTCATCCAAGTCAGTATCGGATGTCAAAGATTCTTGTGGAGAATCTAAGTGTCTCCTCTTACACAATCTTTTCCTAGGGACCTCTTCGGGGGGAGCATCCGAAGAAGCCTCCAAGGAAGAGGGGGCACCCTCCAGGGGTGGCTGAGACACCGGTGCTCGACGCTTGGATGTGGCCATTGGTGCAGAGGAAGATAACGGTCCTTTATGTGGTTGTCTGGGTAGACAACACCTTCCTCATGAGATCGAAGGCCCCCGGGTCCCGAGTCGAGGAATATCCCGGTTCCGAAGAAATGGGAAGAATCAGACAGGCACGAAGGCATCGAGTCCGAGGCGGGCCGAATCGATCCGCCGAGGCCCGAGGAAGAGTCGGAACCGAACGCCGGTTCGACTCTCGCCCCGAACCAAGGACGGATCGTCGGATCCGACGGAGTCGAGGTGAAAGGAGCAGACCGAGAAAAGGACGGTTCTGGCACCGAGGGCTCCACAATCAGTAGATCAACCTCTTCCGGCTCCAAAGACTGGACAGGTCTCGGAGGAGGAAGGGAAGGAGATAATGGAAGGCCTTCAAGTTTCGACACCAATTGGGTGGAAACCGAGATAAGTTTGGATAGGGCCGAATGTTCCAATAATTTCTGCACCACACGGTCCACATCGATATCGGAGAGCTTAGAAGAACGGGTCGAAGGAACCCGAGCGGAAGTCGACCTCAACAGTATCGAGGGAGGAGCTCCATCACGGTTCCAAGACTCGAGGCTCGAAACTGACAAGAGTTGAACACTCGCCCGCGAAGTGTGTGGAACGGGTGATCTAACTTTAGTCGAAGAGCTCGAGCCGATGACTTGGGCTTCGTCGATCGCGAGGACTTGGATGCCTGGTCAGAAGCATCCAGAGCCTCCTGAAAGGAAGGTTTTAACAAACCCCTATCCATTAGTTTCCTGCGCCTATCTGTCATGACCCTCCCACTGAAAGAATGACAAATAGAGCAGTCCTCTTGCAGATGGAGAGGGCCAAGACAGTAGACGAGGAACTATGATTGTCAGTTACTGACATTTTTGCCCACATTGGCAACTGAACCCCGATTTGGCCTTTTCAGACATGTCACTATAAGTAGAAAAAGTCAAATCCAGTAAAAAGTCAAGTCCGTAAAATTGTCAAATCCAGTAGTGAAAGTCAATCCGGTTGTCAAATCCAATAAGGGGTGGTAGGCCCGAAGAGAACTCTAACTAAGTTTTACAACCACTTAACGGTACCGAGATTCCCTTAACCTTACCACACACACACAAATTATCACTAAATAGCTTTATAATACTAAAGTACCAAGAGAAAATACAAGAATAAAATTCTAAATCTTATCTCAGGTGCTCGACCAGTGATAACGCTGCAGCGGCAAACTAGATCTGAGGTAAAGGCAGAGGGGGATTGTGGGTATTAGGTGATCTCGAGCTTCTTCTCGATGCAGAGCTTGCAAGCGGCCGACACGGAGCCGAGGATCGGCTCCGAACCCATGTGTAAGAACAAAGGCGAGATTGAACACTCTCACATACTGTATGTTATGTGCTGAGCTTTAAAAATGTAACAGTGCACCCTGCTGGAGAACAGCAGAAATGTATATAGACTATATGCCTATGCAAATGTTTTTCCTAGTAGACGTTGAAACATACAGAGTTAACTTGCAAAACTCTAACAAAATAAGTTGGCAAGTAAAAAAGTTTTACAACTGTGTTTTACACAGCAAAGAGACAGAATATATGCAGCAAGAAATTAATTATATTGTCTGGAAACAGAAATAATTACAGGTTTCAAGGGTAAAAGTATTCACCTAGTTTTACGACTTCCAGTTCCAGGCAACTTCTTAGGGATAAGTATTTTGACACAGAGGTATTCATTTTAAAGTTTCTTTTAGCCTGGGAACTAAAGGCAAAAGTGACAAGAATGATGTAATCTGAGATAATCCGGCAGAAATGTTTGATAGTAATTTAAGCACGATCTCAGACAAGGAGTCTGTGCATTTTTTATCTCGTCTTGGATCTGAATACATCCATCTCACCAGTACTTATGTATATTTGCTTTGCTCTGTAAGTAAGACTTAGATCATAGTATTTCTCTTAGAGAAAGACAGGAACTTAGTAAGATTAGTTTAGATGTTTTCTGTATTTATGTGAGACTGTACTGCAATGCTGTTTCAAAATATTTCCTGTGATTCTAAACTCTGTCACTGTGTTGAATTTTTGAGTATTGTCTAGTGCTTTTATTATTTATTATATATATTTAAACCTTTTAATTGTGGCTGGTTTGTTTGGAGATAGTTAATCTCTTAGAATACTTGCATATGTATTTGTGGACACTGTACAGGGCACTCGAACAGCCTTAAAAGTTTGGTCACACTTACCATTTGGATAACAGTAACTTTACACAGTAGAATTGGTCACCCTTTGGGAAGGGCCTTTTAGTAGCTGATAAGTAATGGTTGGTGGCAGCTGGTACTACCTTACAGTCTGGGCAGAAGGGTGCGTAGCTAGAGAACCTGTGCCAGCCTTCCCCCAGGAGTGTTCGTATACCAATCAAATCTCAAAGTGTGTGTGTGTGTCTGTGAGCTACCTGGGCAGGGACACAAAGCACTGGTTGGACAGAGAGGGTGCTGGAGGTTTTGGCTTTACCACTCAGCTGAGATCTTAATACTTCAGCTGTGCCAGTGGGAAGTCTTATTGGAGATCTGGAGAGAGAGGGAGAAATCAGCCCCAGAGTGACTGTGATCTCTGTGTGCTCCTAAGGGAAATTGTACTTTACTGTGTGTGTACTTGCCATCCTCCTAATATGCAGGGGCATCACAACTTCTCTTACCTTTAGTTTTACTTTGGAGAATGAAAACAGTGCCACGTTTACTGAAAGGTGCATGAAGCAATGCATTGAATATGCTGGAGAATAGAATCAAATTCCAAATTAAATGAACACAATAGAAACAAAAACAAAAAAAAGGCCAGACCAGTAACCTACTGTCAACAGGCATTTACAGCTCCCTACAGAAATGCTAGCACTCAAAATGCCAACATGCCAGGGAAAAACAAAATCCTGAAAAACAGCAAATCTCATTGTTCTTTTCCTATAAACTTTTGCATTCCACTCGATTAAGGGGCAAGCCCTTCACCCCCCCCCCCCCGTACTTGTATATTACCAATGCCAAGATCACCTTACCTGGAGAAAAGGGAATATTCTAGGAAATGTTTATCACACACTTGGTATATGCAAGTCCACTTTTTTGGCTACTCAGTCTCCATGTTTTAGGACTTGCTCTATAGGGTCTCAACATTTCAAATGATTACTGTGCATTACTTCTTTTTCACTATAGTGATATCTTGGCCTACTTGGGCATTAACTTTGATTAGGTGGATTCATACTCTCAGCAAATTACTTTCCCCTGGTGGCTTGAAAATGCTGGATGAAAGACAGAAAAGTAAGAAAGGACTATGGCTTACAGCCAATATTCGAGGATCTGTTGTATTTACTTCCTTTTAACTTAACTCAAACACTGCTTACCCTGGTACACCACAGCTGACTTGCATCCATCACTCCATAGGTGGAACTCCTCTTCCTAAAATATGTCAGCCTCTTGGAGACTTGTTCTTTAGCCAGTTGAGTGTCAGGAGTGGCAGCAGTCCATGGACAGCCATAAACCAGGCAGTCATGAAAGATATTTTGTTTTCTCTTTCCAAAAATAGTTTTCACATTGTTTTCCTCCTTGTCCTTCACTTTATGGTGTTCCAGCCTCTATGTCCTGAGGGTCTTTCTTTACCTCCCTCAAACATCGGGTCTCTACGCATTTAAAGCCACACTAATTTTGCTCAGCCTGGGTAGCTACCTTGCAGGACCAATATTTTACTAAGTTTGGTGGTGGGAGGAGATTTTGCAATAAGTGTTAAACCAACCCCTGGCAGATAATGCAAACACATGCATCACTGTGAGATTCTACTAGACCTTCACCCTGACATGTCTACTTCTACACAACTGCCCCTGAAAGCTAATGTAAATGGCTTAATAGCACCAAGCCCACATCTCCAGTCCAAAATTGTGCAAGACTAACATCCATCCGTTATTCTGATATGTTACCTTTGCAGAAGACCAGACCATGACATTCCTTCCCAGATGGATATGCTGGCATTGGCCACTCAGTTCCATTTCCTTCACCAGATCATCCAGCACCTGATCTCAGGTTATCTGGATCAGAGTCAGACTTCACCAGTCTACTCCATGAAGTGAGCTCACCCCATATGAATCCCCATCTTCTACACAACAGATGGAATCAAACACATGCTGAACAGTTCCAAGTTGCAACCACAGGTATTACAGGTATTTATTCTAACACCGTTCTGGTCAACTCTGCACTCATTCAGGCCCAGCAATGCCTCAGCAAAATTCCTTGCTTCAACATTAGTGGGACAGCACAAACATATTTACTAAATTATCATATTTTAAGTTCCAACATGAGGTTGCCTATATAAATGCAATATCGGTTTCCAATATTACCATTGTCTAGTATACATACGATTTATTTTAACAATTGTCATTCATTCCTTCATTACATAAATTGTTCAGTCCTTGCATTCCTTCGATCCTCAATTCTCCTCCTCCTCCTCTTGAACAATGCTTATGATTACAGAGCTTCACCTGTATCATCTAGCACAGAATATTAACATTTCTATTGCAAGCTTGAAAAAACATAGAAATCTGAGTAGAAGCTTGAATCTATGTATTAATTTGATTATGACAGCAGTGTCCAAACATTCAGAATTAGTTAAATTTGATATGGGAAAATGGATCTCGTTTTCTTGAGGTTCAGTAACCCTAAAAATTTTATAACTACATTTTGAATTAAGATTACTTCTCTAATCTAAGACATTTATGAGTACATAAGCAGTCATATACTGAAGTTTAAATTTAACAAAAATTAAAAAGGAGAGAGACAGAGAGTCTGAGACAAAACATTGCCTGCTAGTTTCCATTAAAGGCATTACTTCTTAGTTGTGCCAGGCTAAGTAGCATTGTCAAAACAAACTGTCACATTTCATGCATATTTGCAATGTTGCCATGCTCAGTAAGTGCTGTCATGGTGAAGATTTAAATTGGCTCCTCATAACTGCAAAAACACTGAGGTGAGTTTCTGAACTGGGTCTACCAAACAGGGCCTCCAATACAGCTCAGCACACTTAGTATAAAAAATATCTGCACAGCCACATTTATGACAGCCACTCCCCAAAAATGGTTCACATCAACATACTATATGGTTGGGTTAAGGGGCATGGGCAGTGGCAAAGTGCCAAGCTGAGGAATACTTTCTTACAATGACATACACACTTTCTTAAGATGACTGCTTCAGTAGAAACCCTTAATTATATTAGTTTTTATTTACTAAGATAAACAGATGGCGATGCAGACATGCAGCTACATTCACGGAAAAAGTCACGTGGGTTCTCACTTCCAACGCCCTCTAAAAGCTGCACAGATACTGAGAGAAACTAGCTTTGGTGTCAGAATTACTAAAGAACAGAAAAACATGTTTTCTGTATTTATGTGAGACTGTCTTGAATGTTGTTTTAAAATATTTCCTGTGATTCTAAACTCTGTTGTCAGTGTTGAGTTTTTGAGTATTGTCTTGTGCTTTTATTATTTATTAAATATATTTAAACCTTTTAATTGTGGCTGGTTTGTTTGGAGATAGTTAAGCTCTTAAAGTACTTGCATATATATCTGTGGACACTGTACAGGCCACTCGAACAGCCTTACAAGTTTGGTCACACTTACCATTTGAATAACAATAACATTACACAGTAGAACTGGTCACCCTTTGGGAAAGGCCTTATAGTAGCTGATAAGCAGTGGTTGGTGGCAGCTGGTACTACCTTATAGTCTGGGCGTAGCTAGAGAACCTGTACCAGTTTTCCCCCAGGAGTGTTTGTATATGTTTGTGTCTGTGTCGGCATGTACATCCTTCCTGCACGTGCAATCAAGAGCTTAAACTTCTATTCAAACTTAGGTCATCTAAGTCATACAGGGCGTCATCTCTCTGTTCTAAGAATTTCATCAAAAATTTGATGAATCACACCTTCGGATCAGAATGTGGTCTAGGAATTGAAATTAAAGCATGAATTCAAATAAGAAAATATATTGTGAAAAATGTCTTAATCTTTATGACAAGCACTGTGTTACACAGCAACTAGACAGCGTGCTTTCTCCAGATTCAGGAATTGTGGTAAGTCACAGTATAGCAGGTACCTAGAAAGAATGCCTTTTTCTAAAACTGTAATGTAATAACTGCTATATGTAGAGGGAGGACCAATCTGCCTTTCCTTTAGGGTTTGCAAAATGAAGATTCTTTAAAACCAAGCACTCCCAGGTAGACAAATGCAAGGCACTTGGCAAACCACAAAAAACATTATTAACACATCCTCCCAATCAGTCAGAAGGTTCTGAACTCTGACAGATGAAGGTATCATTTATAGCGTGCATGTGCACACGTGCGTACACACACACACACACACACACACACACACACACACACACACACACACACACACACACGAGACAGAGATAGAAATTGTTCCTACCATGAGTCCTGTGGATTATTTTCCCAGAGCTTTGGGATATTCGGCCCCCAAGATGGCCCAATTATTTGTTCCCCATTTCTGTATTCTTTTGGATCCCATCTCCACGGAGAACCTCTCTCCCATTTTTTGGAGCCCTCATCTGGTATTACTGCAAAAAAAAAAAAATGATGTCAGTAGCATTCGTAACAAATTTGCAATGGTTATGTTTAAAGCTGCATATTTCCTTTACATTACAATGCTACAGCTGAAACTTAAGTGCTAAATTATATGAAAATGTCACAGAAAAAAATTAGCATTAACTACATGCAAATATGAGTGCAAGGTTCTAAAGGACGTCTACTGAACTACTTCTAAAATAATCCAAAATACCGGTTCTATAGTTTTATACTTGCAAGAAAAAAATTCTGTGTTGTAATTTGTTGTCATGTGGCCTTGGCTAAAAATTTTGCTATTTTATATTTTGCTATTTACTTATTTATTTGAATTTGATTTTACTGGGTAATTCTGACTAGGCAAAGCCCATTTGCAGTGAAGACATGTGGAGAATAGTGTATCTACATTACAACATTAATCGAATAACTAAACATCGATCTTGTAATATCGTCAGCTAAAATTGTCGAACGGCCGATTCAACCAAGGGAAGTGTTTCCCTTGGCCAAATAAAAAAAAAACCTTTACATCCGAAATCAAGTGGGGGGCTTTGCCCCCTCCCCAGAGATCGTCCAAATTGGAGAAACGGGCATACTCCACAGAACGGCCAAGGGAAGTTTTCCCCCTGAGTTAAATTGGCCTTTCGACAATTTACGGTTTCGATATTACAAGTTCAAGCTTTACTTATTCGATTAAATAAAGCTTCGATCTTGTAATATAGAACCAGAAAAGCTCATTATGTTACAATTTAAGAATACCATAATATTTAAAAGGTGTGTGGCAGAATTATTTTTTGTTACTACAGACTACGCAAGTATAAAATGACAAAAAAAGACAGTAAGATAATACTGAAAATATTTAGTACAAACTTTGGTTACATAAACTGTGCCTGGTTGAAAAGTTATTTTCCAATTAAAGGACACATAATAAACATATGCATCTATCAAAGTATAAACTTAAGAACATCAAAAATTACGCAGGCCTGGGACATTTTTTTTTAAGTCATGAACACTTGTAAATGTGTGCAGTTAATTCCTTAGGTATTCATACCTGTGGTCTGTGGTGTGTGGGGGTGCATTATACACCAGGGACAACATTGAAAAAGGTTAACAGCTTTAGACAGCTTCAATTATCTAGGGTGATATGGATACACAGAAAATTACTTACATCTTTATAGGTCAACTTGTGATGGGAGAAGTGGGGTAGAAAAAAAACAGGAGGAAAGAAGAGCAACAGCTAAAATCAGTGGAAGAATAGGGGCGCATGGGCCAAAGGGAAGCAATGGTATACAACTCAGCAAGGTATGATGTACTAGGTGAGTGATTATGGGGCTAACTCTAGACTTACATACAATTAGTTACAAAGTGCACTTTCGTCAAGTTCCTTAAAGTATGTGACAATGGAATATTTTATAAAAAATGATGTAATTTTTTAATCATTTAAGATTTTATGTTAATCACTACACTAATACATCCTGGTAAAACTATCACGCTCATTCCTTGTAGGTTTATAGGTTCAAAGAAAGTTACTAGGCTAACTGCCTAGAGCCCTTAAAAGACTAGTCATATTTTTCCAAAGTTGCCCCAATTATCAGTGGTTATGTGTCTGAAGTTCGCAGAGGTAAGAATCTATGGTAATTAATACTGACTGCCTCTGCCCATGAGGGACATGAGCACTACCCCAAGAGTGAATTTGCGGTTATTCATCCATTGATCTAGGCTGTGTCTGAAGTGGGTGTGGGAGGGGCTCTCTCATGTGAAATGGAAGCTTGTTCCTCAGAAATGACAGTCATTGGGAGATATATCTCTCTCTCCAGAAT
>NC_056728.1:6716707-6754207 GCF_019279795.1 Protopterus annectens | reverse complement strand
TCTGTGTTGTAATGAGCTGAAATGGCTGAGGCATGGACTTTTATGGAAGAACAAGACAAGCCCTTGTGAAGCATCTCAGTTAAGTATTGCAAAATCTGAGGTAAATTGGGCACAGCTGTGCTCATCCATTGAGACTGATTCCGGGCACAGAATCTTTTCCATTTGTCAGCATAAGATTTTCTAGTACTAGGTCTTCTTGCCTCCAAAATGACATCCATCACAGGTTTGCTGAGGGATGCTAAGGGGGAATTTAAGTGATTAGCCAAGCTGCAAGATTCAATGTTTGGAGCTGAGGGTGCAGAATTTGGTTCTCCTGCTGAGACAGTAAGGAAGGTATCTGAGGCAGGTGCCACAGAGATGTGTGTGACACACTGTACAGGAGTGGGTACCAGTGTGTTGGCGAGGCCAATCTGGAGCAATCAAAATCATTTTTGGTTTGTCCTGTTTGACTTTTAGTATAACTTTGGAGAGCAGAGGCAGAGGGGGAAAGACAGAGACAGAGGTTTTTCCAGCTGAAGGACACAGCATCCACTTTCCAGGCTTTTTTGTGATGAGTTCTTGTGCAAAATTTGTCCAATTGGTAGTTCTGGGGTGAGGCAAAAAGATCTATGTCTGGGCTCCCCCATTTGCGTGTCAACATGTTGAAAATCCATGGTTCCAGTTTCCATTCGTGTGGATCCATGAGACTTCTGCTTAGTTCGTCTGCCAGAACATTCAGCTTTCCTGGCAGGTATTGAGCTTGTAGTTGTACTTGGTATCCCAAGGCCATGTTCCACAATGCCACGGCTAATCTGCAGAGGGGGTAGGAATGTGTACCCCCTACTTGTTTATGCACCACATAACCGTGGTGTTGCCCGTCTTTTATCAGTAATTGCCTTGGATGAAGGTAGTCCTTGAAGGCTGTCAGAGCATTCTGTACAGCTAGCATTTCTTTTTGATTGATATGAAGGTGCATTTGATTTGGGCTCCATTTGCCCTGAATGCACTTCCCTGCCAGATGAGCCCCCCATGCATAGTCTGATGCGTCTGTAGTTAGGGTTTGGGCGGCAGGGGGTGGTGTGAATGGCAGTCCCTTGTTTTGGTGGCAGGCCTCTGCCCACCATAGGAACTCTAGGCGCAGGCAAGGTATGATAGGAATCATTGTTTCCAGGCTGTGACAATGTTGACTCCATAAACTTTTTAAGTACCACTGAAGTTTCCTCATATGCAGTCTTGCATATGGAATTAGAAGAATGCAGGAGGCCATGAACCCCAAGGCTTGCAGTATTTGCCTTGCAGATAGCAGGGTTTTTGTGGCCACCTGTTTGAAGTAATTCACCAAATGAATTTGTTTTTCTGGCGTAAGGAAAGCCATCTGGGCAGTTGTATTCAAGCTTGCACTCAGGAATGTAATTTTTTGAGGGGGTACCAGTTGTGATTTATTTTCGTTTATGGTGTACCCTAGACAAATTAGAACTCTTTTTATAAACGCCAGATGTTTTAGAAGAATGGCCTGGTTTTCTGTCTGAATTAGACAATCGTCCAGGTATGGATATATCTGAATATTTCTTTGCCTGCAAAATGCAATTACTGGAGCCAGGCACTTTGTGAATACCCTGGGCACAGTAGACAAGCCAAAGGGCAGTGCAGAGAACTGATAATGCATGCAGCCTGCTTTGAAGCGTAGGTACCGTCTTGCAAGATTCCCTGATTGGGATATGCAGGTAAGCCTCTTTTAAATCTAGAGTTGCCAACCAGGCATCCTTGCCTAGCACAGGAAGTAACTGGTGAAGAGTCAGCATCTTGAATTTTGGAATGTCCAGAAAGGTGTTTAGAGTAGACAGATCCAGAATTGGACACCATGATTTGTCTTTTCTGGGTACCAGGAAAAGTCTGGAATAGAAACCTTGTCCCTTTTCCTCTTCTGGTACTAGCTGAACAGCCACCATGTTTAAGAGGGAAAGTACTTGTTTCTGAGCCTCTGCCCACTGATTTGGGGGCAGGTCTGGCCACCAGTTTGGGGCTGGTAGCGTGTGGAAATTAAATCTGTATCCCTGGGACACTATATTTAACACCCATTTGTCCTGGGTTATAAGTTGCCAGTTTCTTGAATGAAGAGCCAGTTTTCCCCCCAAAGGGGCGGCTAAGAGGTAAGTGCTTGGTAATTGTAAAGGGAAGTCATTAAGACTGTTTACCATAGGGTGGTGCCTTGTTTCCAGATTTGTAAGTGGAAGCACCCCATTGCTTAGTTCTGAAAGTCCCTTGGGACTGAAACCTGGTGCTTATGGAATGCCTGGGTTTGGCTGGAGTGGATTTGGAAGGCGCTGGAAAGGACCAGTTCTAAGTAGGCCAGTGCCTACTAAATCTAGGAGGTTGTACTTGTAAGAAATCTTTCACAGTTTGCATAGATTTAGCTTTATCTTCCATCATTTTTAGAACTGCTTCAGCCTTATTGCCAAACAGTCGGTCCTGCTGTAAAGAAGCATCCAAAAGTTTTGCTTTAACATGATCAGGTAGAGATTGCTCCTTAAGCCAAGCATGCCTTCTAAGCACAGACCCAGCAAGAGGCCTTTAAAGAATCAAAACCACATTGCAAAGTATGTTTGCCAACTTGTTCAGCTGAATGCACTATATCCTGTAAATCTTTATTCTCCACACAGTCAGAAATCAACATCATTTTCTGTTTAAGCAGTCCCATGATATGCTGTTGATATTTCAGCATATGGAATTGACAGTTTAAAGCCCTGGTTGCTAAAGTTGTAGAAATATAAACTTTTTTACCCCATCTATCCAGCACCCTGGAGTCACTATCAGAAGGGGTAGGATTTTTAGCAGTAGAAGCCTTAATGCCCTTGGGGCCCTGAGAAATGGTTTCAGGGTCGGCCACAGGATTTTTGAAAAGGAATTTGTGGGACTCAGGAACCCTGTAGTACCTGTCTGGTTTGCTAAGGTCTGGAGGCAAGGAATCCGGGGCCATACTGGATTCCGAAAACACATCAACAATGTCCAGTACAGGAGGTATAGCCAAAGGCCTATGTTGAGGAAGAAGGAAATCCCTAAGCCTCTTTTTGGATTCAGAGAAATCCTGATGTTCCCAGTGGAAATGCTCCCTTAAGGTATGTAAAGTTTCCGCAAAAGAGAAATCCTCAGCTGGAGAAGCAGGGGGAATGGAATCCTCTGCATCAGAGTACTCATAAGTAGGTATGGACAAATTCAGATCATTAGAAGAGTCAGAAGAAACAGAGTCCTGTTCAGAAGATTCATAATCAAGTTCAATCCTAGGCCTTTTGGAGGGGGGGGGGGTTGACTACCCCTGATTAGAGTAATTAAATCTTCAGCCATTTTGTTCATCTGTTTTTTAGGCATAGGGGCCTGCACATGTGGCCAGGGCATCATTTTTTTAGACATAGATCGAGATTTAGGCCTTAGTATTGAAGTTGGAGTCGGTTTAATATGCAAGTCTGTAGGCCTGAATACACCCTCAAAAGCCGGTGCCTGCTCAGCGGCTCCAGACCCATCCAAGGTAGAGACATCTGCGGGTTCCATATGTGAAGCATCTCGCAGCATTCCGGACTCTGAATGGGTCTCAGTAGAGGCCTGCGAATCAGAAGTAGCAGGTATCAGGGGCTGCGAAAGTGCCTCACTGAGTACTGGCGAACTGGTGACTGGCTTAGGAGAAGCATCGTCGGCGGTTTTGGACCTCAACGGCCTGTCTCTGTCTTTTTCTTTGCGTTTTTTCGGTAATCCGGTAGTCGGATTGCTAACCAACGTCATTTGTGGATAATTAAACTGAGAACCAACATATTTAGAAGCAAAAATGTACTGATGATGAATAGTGAGCTGATTAAATAAAGCACGAAACTGACAGCAAAGTATGTCGTGGTCAAGGCCTAGGCAAGGAATACAGTACAAATGAAAATCCTTATGAGGTATTTGCTTCCTACAAGTAATGCAATTATTAACTTTTACTGACATCGGTAAGGAGCAAGAAAAAGTTTCCCCAATGGGGTACTTAGCTTTTAGTTGAAGACTTCGGTTCTGAAACTCGAAAATGAAAATTTCAGGAGTCGGCCGACTGGCACTTGCGAACCGCTTCTGCTTCGGGCACCACGCGGCAAGAAAGACTGATGTAATGGCATTGGCTGCATGTTTTATACCCCTGATGACCTGACGTTATGGAAGAAGGGACAGCAACCGACGCAGGACCCAAGACTTTGTTAATCAGGCCGACTGAGGGCAACCTGCCAGCAAATTACCCAAATGTAATGACTGCAAGAGTGAAACACGAAGAACATCTGCCCATCCATGATAACAGGTTCTTACTGTACTGTTTTATTACAGAAGGGAATGGATTCATTTGACAAGACTGTGCTGGTAGTTCCGAGACTACAGGACGAACCTGTACTTTGTGTAGGCTAAGGTTGATCAATAAAACAATGCTGCTCACTGTGCAACTCAGTTGCTCCTAGAGCAGCAGAAAGGCTTGGAAGGGTTTCATTGACAGCTGTTTAGGGAAAAACTGAGCTTCAATGCTTTTGTGTCTACACAGGGCACTGCCAACCACCACTGCTTGGACAGCAGCCCTGTGCAAATGCTAGGTTTAAATACCAGATAAGAGGAAGAGGTTTTAAGCTAACTACCAAACAGGAAAGCATACAATAAAGCCTTCCACCAGCATTCTCCAACTCAGATAGGTTAGATCAGCACACTTCTGCCACAAGGATGCTGAAAAACACCTTCTTAGTGTAGAATAGCTGGTTTGATGGCCAAGTGCAACAAGACCACACTACCTACCACAGACCTACAACTAACAGATGCAATGTAATACACTGCAATTAACTACTTAAAGCATCTGCAGACAGTACAGTTTTTTATATAAAGTGCAGAAAAAACAGCAAATAAGATGATAAATACAGTCACAATATAAGAGAAGTGCAACAAAATACTTATTTTCTTTTCATAATGGATTGCTCCAAATGAAAGCAGATTCTCAGCAATCTATAGCAAAGTCACCGAATGATGAGCAACTCTTGAGTATCTACGCCAAAGCTCGTGCAAATGCATGGCTTAAATACATGCAAACAGGAACAAGTTTTAAGCTAACTACCAATTAGAAAAGCACACAATAAGCCTTCCACCAGCAATCCCCAACTCAGGTTAGATCAGCAAATTTCTGCTACAAAGAGTGCAGAAAAAAAAATTCTTAACAGCACTGTCTCAATACCATCTCAGTTCAAGCACTACTTTATACAAACAGTACTATCTCTGATTAATAGTAACAATTCACCTCTTTCTACTCCCATCCTGTCCTGATCAGTCACATTCATTCTTCATTTCCAAGTTTGATTTTGTTAAATTAGTTGTCAGTCTCACAGTATTTGGAGACTAAGGGATTCAATTACAGGATGATATAATGTTTGCTAACAGTTCAAAATGTTTAAACTTTGTAATACTTTGATAGACAATAAAAATAATCTCAAGATGTGGGTTATCTGTGTACTTAACCACCTCTTAGAATTTTAATTAGTTCCACAATTTCAAAACAGAATGACACTCAATCTCCCAGTGAAGTTGGAGGACTTTCACTTATGATCGGCTGAAGATAGTCGACAATGGTCTGCTCCTCCACAAACACAGCCAAGATATTAAAGAATAAGCTGTGCAGGAACAGTCTTTGGGTTTTTTTTTGTACCTCTAAACATTACTTGACAGTGTTGATGTCCACATATGACCAAAACAGCTGAATCTCAGTGAAGAGAGAAAACAAACATAAAAAGCTCTGCTGTCCCTCTGCAGGTTAATCCACATGAAGCAGCCATGCAGAGAATTACAGTAGCTAAGCAGGGATTTGTGGTAAATATATGCCTCACTGGATGGAGAAGCAATGTGGTAAAGTTTGGATAAATTGTTGAGTACTGAAAACAAACTGGATACCTGTGCAAAGTCATCAGAAATAAAATTTATGTACTTACTAAATCAATAGACCAATGTTGTCTGATTTTTGTCCAATTCAACTGTGGGTTATCGGATATGACCTCAGCACTGAAATTGAAGCTATTCAGTTCTAGGGCTCAACTCCTCCCCACCCATAACTCTCTGGTCTCCACCTTCCCACTTCAGACTGAGTTTGGCCCCTGATAAAGTAACATTCCAAAGCACAACCAAGTAATTATTTGCTAGTGAAATAACTCTGATGCTGGCTCATTTCTAAATGGTATGAAGGAAGACATCACTTGGTTATATGACACAGGCAGTAATAACTGCCTACTGACAAGGAATACAAATGTCAATGGGTCCTTGAAGTCTTATTTGTTAAAGTTTGGTAGGGGCAGTTTAGATGAACGTTGAACTGGAAGAAAATCAGACAACATGGACCATTCGTTATGGCAAGTACATAACTTTCGTATCCAATGTTGTCTATTTTTGTCTGACTGAACCGTGGGACATATTCCCAAGCATAGAGTCCTGTGTAGTATCAAGGAAGTGCATTCCCAAAGTCCTAGATTGATCATTCAGCTTATAATGTGACACAAATGTGTGAACTGTTGACCAATTAACAGCTGCACAGATATAATCAATAGGAAATCTACTAGCAAAGGCTTTAGAAGTGGCCATTGCCCTTGTGGAATGACACTTAATTTTAGATTTTAAGGACAGACACCTTTTATTGTACACAAATGTAATACAATCAGATAATCATCTTGACCAAGTAACCTTAGTCACAACCTTGCCCAGTTTTTGTTTGGAGAATGCTACAAATAGTTGGACAGACTTTCTGAAAGGCTTAGCTTTATGAAGAAAAAAACTGAGCCAGCAGTGGACATCCACCCCATGAAGCACATGTTCAACTTTAAGAGAATCATGGAAAAAAGATTGGTAGATTTTTTGCCTCATTTAGATTGGTTTTGGATGCCACCTTAGTTCTCAGTGAAACCCTGTTCTTATGAAAATAAAACAAACATGGAGGTTTGCAGGATAGTGCTTGCATCTCTGATGTGGGTTTAGCTGAAGTACCAGCTACCAGAAAAATGTTTTCCAAGATAGGAATTTTAAATCCACAGATGCTGCTGCTTCAAATGAAGGTTGAGTCAATGCCTGGAGCATGACACTAACAACCCAAGGAGGAGTGGGATCTCTGATTCTGGGATGAAGTAGAAAATTTCCCTTTAAGAAAGCTTTGGAAATCCACAGAGAGGCTAGAGAAGTTATTCTGACCTATATGAAAACTAGATATGGCTGTTATTTGAACTTTAACAGTTGTGTAACCAGACCTGTTGATGATAAATTCTGATAAAAACTCATGAATGGAGGGAACAGAAGCAGAAAAGGGTTCTAGACCTTTGAATAATGCACAGATAGATAACCTTTTCCATTTACTATAGTAAAATGAAAAAAAGGCTTCCACCACAACGAAACGTTCACTGAGAAATTCTGTTAAAATGTAGGCTTTAATAAAACGAAGAAATAAAAAGCACAAATTGTGCTATTCAGGTTGCAGGTCAAACAGGATAAGCGCTTTCAGTTAAAAAACCTTCTTCAGATCAGAAGTTTTTTTTAACTGAAAGAGCTTATCCCGTTTGACCTGCAACCTGAATAGCACAATTTGTGCCTTTTTATTTCTTCATTTTATTAAAGCCTACATTTTAACATGATTTCTCAGTGAACTTTTCGTTGTGGTGGAAGCCTTTTTTTCATTTTACTATTTTTGCCTATTAAGGCTTCGTCTGGAGGTGGTTTCTGGTTTGGTTGTTTGTTTTTCCATTTACTATGGTTCATTTTGTTAGTATCATGCTTTTAAGATGCTGATAAGATCTGAATCACTGCCTGAGAAACAAGGCAAAATATGCACAAGAACCAAGGGACCGGAAAATGATAAAAACTCACTTTATTAAATGAGGAACCTCCTCTAAGATAAAAACATGTCCAAACTGCTGTCACATCTTAAAATCCAAAAATTCAAAGGAGATTCAACTACAGATTAGTGCTTTCGTCTTCTATGAAAACTTCATCAGATAACACAGTCGAACTTCATGCTCTTTTTATAGACCACTCAAGTGTTAGCAAAGCTGCCACATGTAAGGCGAGCCCCTCTAACCAGAAAGACAAGGCTCAATATTAAAAGCCAAAAAACCAATCATATAAGAACAAAACTGAAGCTCAAGCTAGGAACTTATGGATTCCCGTATCCTCTAAATTGCTCTCAACTGTTTAGGTTGGGGGATGGTCAGGTGGGATGTGAGGAATAATGAAACTGAACAACACAAATGCCAAGTTATGGTAAGTACATAACTTCTAACTTGATGTTGTCTGTTTCATTATTCCTTACTCTTGGGTCACAGTCCCCAGCTATGTAAATCCTGGATGGCCCTCATGGAAGGATATGCCTGAGCACCACGGAGCCAAAGGATGCTCTGTTATTAGATATAATACCCAATTTATAATGAGAAATAAATGTATGACACTTGGACCAAGTTACTGCTGCACACATTTCATCAATACGGGTTTTAGCTGAAAAAGCAGAAGAGGTAGACATCGACCTAGTAAAATGAGCTTCTGGGGGACAGGGAAGTTGCATGCCATTCAAAGAGTAAATTGTAGAAATACAAATCAGTAATCCACTTTGCTAGAGTAACTTTAGATACCTCCTGGTCTAGTTGATTAGGTGAAAAAGAAATAAATAGTTGTTCAGATTTTCTATGTTGTTTAGTCCTATGCAAAAAGGAATGTAACTGTCTATGCACATCCAGTAAATGTAGCATACATTCATTCTTATTGGAATGATTGGGAAAAAATACTGGCAAATGAATGGCTTGGTTAATATTCGCCTCCATACCAACTTATGATTTGTTCTTAGGGAAACCCTACCCTTGAAAAATGTACTGGAAAGCAATTTGGATGACAAGGTTTGTAGTTCAGACACACTTTTTGCTGAAGTGATGGCCACTAGGAAAACTGTTTTCCAAGTCAGAAATTTCATGTCACAGGAACTAGCAGGCTGAAATCTGAGTAAGGCCTTGAAGTACAATGGTGAGATCCCAAGGCAGAGATCAGTCTTTTATCACAGGTCTTTGTAGATAAATTCCTTTCATGAAAACCCTACATATCCTAGATGTTGGGAGGGAAGACAAAAGATTATTGCCTTTCCCTACATGACAATTTGCAATCGCTGCCATTTGCAAAAACTTTATTGTGGAAAAACTAGTCACATTCTGAAAAAGTGATCTAAGAAACTTAAGTATATCAAAAACAGAAGCAGAAAAAGGATCAATATTCTGTTTCGATGCCCAAAATGAAAATCTCTTCCACATGCTTCTGTACACCTTTTTGGTAGAAGGCCTCTGGGAAGGAAGAATAACTTCCTAAAGCAGGGGAGCTAGGCTGGACTTTTGTAGAATCACTGGAAGTGGAGAAACCAAGTGGTCAACCATAGGGATCTGAGAATGGGACTTTGAAGCTCTGACAAGTGAGAAATCAGATCCTGCCTCGGATCCAGTAGCCATGGGGGATACTTGCTATGAGATCACAGGAAGGGGAATCATACTTGACAAGGCCAGAAGGGAGCTATTATTATCAGAGTGCTCTTCAACCTGCTGGCTTTCTGTAAGACTTTGGGTATAAGGTGAATCAGAGAATAAGCACACAGGAGACCTGGGGCCAATCGTGGATTACAGCATCCCTGGGTGACTTCATAAGAGGGGGAATCAGAGCGAAGTACTTGCTTCACTTGTTGTTCAGAGGAGACTCAAAGAGGTTGCAGCATGGTTGGGCCCAATGGCTGAATATCTGAATCGCTAGTCATTAATTTGGGGACCACTCGTGTGGACTTGAGATAGATCTGCTCAGTCTATCCACTAGAACATTGGTCTCCCCTGGAATGTGCATTACAGTGAGAAAGCAGTTTGAAGAGATCGCCCATTCCAAAACTCTCATGGCCTCCCTGCACAAAGAGTATGATCAGGTTCCCCCTGTGATACACCAGACTACTGACATGTTGTCTGTTAAGACTGAAATTGTTCCTAGAGGGAGCCAGTTGTGAAAGGCTTGCAATGAAAGAACTGCCCTCAGCTCCAGGATGATTGTGTGCAATTTGGTCTCTGTCGTGGACCACGTACTTTGGACCAATCTTCTCTTGTAATGCCCTCCCCCCACCCTATCAGGGAAGTGTTTGTGGTCACAGTGGCTATCGGGGGAGGGACAGAAAAGGGCCTGCCGAGATAGATATCATTTGTGAGCATCCACCACGGGAGATGATGCTTGCAGATTAGAGTTAGTCTGAATGGAACAGATAACGGATGATACAGAACTGACTACTGGACCACTAGAGTCCATTGGAGGACTCACTTGAAAAACCTTTCCAATGGTACTAGGAGAATGGCACTGGACATGGATCCTAGGGCCTTCAGAACTAGGCAAGCCAGTGGATGTGGGATATCCAGTAACAGTTGGACTTGTTGTCTCAAGGATACTGTTAGCTGAGGCATTGTGTCCCTATGAACTCTATGTCCTGTACTGGGGACAAAATTGACTTTGCCAAGTGCACTGTAATTCCCAGGCAATTGAAGAGTTGCAGCAAAATAGCTGATACCTTGTGAGTGCCATCAGGAACCAATCGTCTAAGTATGGAAATACCTGGAATCCTTGCAGTCACATGTGGGCTGCAATCACTGCCATGCATTTGATGAACACCCAGGGGTGGTGATGATCTCTGATTTGGTAATGATTGGCTCCCAGCCAGAAGCGCAAGTGTCTCCTGGAGCACCTATTTTGATGCAATAATACGTGTCCTTAAGATCTATAGAGCACATACAATCATTCTTGCTTAGTAGTGGCAGTATGGATTGAACTGTAATCATGCAGAACTTCATCTTCTTTATGAGTAAGTTTAGATTGCTTACATATAAGATCAGACAAAGGTCCCCTGTCTTTGTTGGCACCAAAAATAAGCATGAGTAAGTTCCGCATCATTGATGTTCAGTCAGGACCTCTTAGATGACTTTTTTTCTAAAAGTTTCTGAACTTCTTGAATAGTGTTTTCCCTTTCACTGGGTAGTACATCAGGAAGATTCCTCCTAGGGCTGGGAGGCAGAAGGGAAAAGGGAATATAGTAGTTTCTGGTAATTATGTTCAACATCCAGTTGTCATTTGTTAAATTTGCCCAGGCAACTGGGTGCAATGATAATCTGCCCCGACTGCCTCCAGAGTAGGACAGGCGGGCAATGCTTCAGAAGCACTGGAAGGGGCTATCAGAGAAAGGTTCTCTGAAGCCTTGATTTGGTGGACCCCTCATCTGCCTCTGGGATGATGTTTCCCATTAAATCCTCCTCCTCTGCCTCTAGAAGAAGACTTATTCTGAGACTCTGAGAAAGAACCCTGGGACTCTTGGAACTACATCTTATTCCCACTCCATTGTTTTCTCAAAAAGGTCCATTAGGGGGAAGAAAATTTGATCCCTATGGCAGATAAAGTCTTTCCCACCTGCTCATTGCAGGTGAGAGTTTCTTAAACTGGCAGTCCAAACAAGGAGGAACAATCAAAAGGGGCATTAATAAAAAATGCCTTAAAGGGATCCGCAAACACAAAGTTTTCTCTCTGTTTTTTCTATGTAGAAACTTGGACATAGGGAACATAATGCACATTAGGTAACCTTGCTGGAATTACAATTAAAGCATCCTTTTGGTTTGAGTAAAATCACATTTACCTTGAATGTCTCATAATTCTGGTTAGGAGGTTGAATTTTCCTCTTGAGTAGGTACTTAAGATTCCTTCCCTTTTGGAAGGTTGCTTTTGGTACTGGGCCAATTAATTCACATATCTGACTATCTTGAGTCAAGATGGTCCAATTCTTTTTTCATAATATCCAAAACTCGATAACTGTCATCCAAAAAGGTGGTGATGAAAGAGTTCCATTGATCAATCTATACTGATACACACACCTTTAATTTTATAGGTAATGCATTTGTTTCTGACTGCATGGAATGTTTCAAAATGGAACAAAATTTTCCATTTACACTTATTCAAAACTCCAGCCATGACTTCATTGAGAAAAGAGAATGCATATCTACAATTTAAGAACTTATTTCTTAAAAGTTCACATTCATCCCAGAAATCGTAATCGTAGGAGATCATTTGGGCAGCTCTCACAAATTGGCCTTTTGCAACTACTTTTTTCTGGACCAATGGATGGGCACTTGAAAAATAGAGGAAAAGTACAGTTTTGTACCTACCATAAATGTAGATGTCCGATAGATATGCAACTGCAGTCATAACATATGGGTTTGTCCTGCCTCAGGCAGCCCTCGGTCGGCCGAATTCCAAAGTCTGGGTCCGGCGTCGGCTGGTGTCACCTCCTCTCCGACGTCACAACGGCTGGAGTATAAAGACATCGGCCGACGCCATCTTCTTCAGTGTTTCTTGCCCCAGATGCCAGGTGCCCTCCTAGGAAGGCAAAATTTGGTGAATGGATAAACAATTCCAAACATACACAACAGTAATAAACAGATACACCATAGGAAATACCCCCAGCTAAAAGGAACAGGGGGAATGGACCCAAATGAAGGAAAAGAGGGGAAGGAGGGAGGGAAAATCCGACTGCAGTTGCATATCTATCGGACATCTACATTTATGGTAGGTACAAAACTGTACTATGTCCTTCAAGAATGCAACTGCAGTCATAACATATGGGTTGAATACCATAGCCAAGCTGGGGGTGGATGGAGCTAAGAAAAGGATGGTGTAGCTAAAATGCCCTGCAGGACTGCCAAGGCAAAGCCTGCTCGGGATCTGGAGTATAAAGGCAGGTTGTAGTGTTTGGTAAATGTATGCACGGAGCTCCATGTAGCAGCCTCTAGAATGTCCTTTGTAGCCACTCCTCTTAGGAAAGCTGTGGATGTGGCTATAGCTCTGGTGGAATGTGGCCTAATATTGGCTGGCACACTTTTTCCATGGTAAGAATAGCAGAATCTGATGCAGTGTCCAATCCATTTTGAAATTGTTTGCTTGGAGATTGCCTTTCCTTGTATTCCTGCAGCATAGGCTACAAACAGCTGGTCAGACTTTCTGGTGGCCTTAGTTCTGTCCAAGTAGTAGCGTAGTTGCCTGTGTATGTCCAAGGTATGCAGCAGTCTTTCCCCTCTATTCTGAGGATTGGGGAAGAAAGTGGGAAGGTGAATAGCTTGATTTAGAGACACCCTGGAAATCACCTTTGGCATGAAAGAAGGATTTGTTCTTAGAGAGACTCTGTCCTGATGGAAAATGAGGAAAGGAGGTACTGCCATGAGTGCCTGTATCTCCGAGACTCTTCTTGCTGATGTGACTGCCAATAGAAAAAACATTTTCCATGATAGAAATTGCATCTCCAAGGTTGCTGCTGGCTCAAAGGGAGGCAGAGATAATTTTTCCAGTACAAAATTGAGGTCCCATGCAGGTACTGGTTGTTTTCTGGGAGGCTTGATATTCTTTATCCCTCTCAGGAACTGTCTTAGCAAAGGATGTGAGAACACTGGTGGATCACAATTGTATCTTGCTGAGATTGCTGAAGCATGGATCTTTATGGAAGAATATGAGAGTCCAGTTTGAAACATTTCTGCCAAGTATTCCAATATCTGAGGTATACTCAGTACGGTTGTATCCTGACCCCTGTTGGCAGCCCAGATGCTGAATCTCTTCCACTTGGCTGAATAGGCTTTTCTGGTGGATGGTCTGCATGCTTCCAATAAGATGTCCTGAACTGCTTTGGAAAGATTGGAAGCCGAAGGAGTTAGTGTAACCTCCAGGCTGTCAGATGTAATGTTTTCAGGTTTTGGTGAACAGTCCTGTAGTTGTGTTGTGTTAGGAGTAGGGGCCATAGGGGCAGAGGCCACGGTTCGGTCCGAGTTATGCTCAACAGCAATGGGTACCAGTGTTGCTTTGGCCAGTCTGGAGCTATCAAAATGCCTGTTGGTTGTTCTGCTTTGATCTTCAGGATCACCTTGGTCAACAGTGGCAGAGGAGGGAATGCATACATTTTTAGGGAATTCCAGTTGAAGGAGAGAGCATCCGTTGTCCAGGCTAGTGCACGGTGAGTCCTGGTACAGAACTTTTCCAGGTGATGATTCGTGTGAGACGCAAATAGATCTATGTCTGGTCTTCCCCATGTCTCTGTTATTTGTGAGAAAATGTGGGGATGCAGCATCCATTCGTGTGGATCCAAGAAATTTCTGCTCAGCTTGTCCGCCAGTACATTGTCCTTGCCTGGCACAAACTGGGATTGCAGGTGTATTTTCAGACTCAGTGCTTTTTCCCAGAGAATCATTGTTAGTCTGCAGAGGGGGTAGGAATGAGTCCCTCCCTGCTTGTTTATGTACCACATGACAGTGGTGTTGTCTGTCCTGATTAGTAAATGTCCTTGTTGCAGTGATTTTTCGAAACTCTCGATTGCCTGTATCACTGCCAGCATCTCTTTTTGGTTTATGTGCAGATGTGTTTCCTTTGGTGTCCATTGACCTTGAACGCATCTGCCCTCCATGTGCGCCCCCCATCCATGATCTGAGGCGTCTGTTGTAATTATTTGACCTGCTTGAGGTCTGTTGAAAGACATGCCTTTGTTTAATTGACTTGCTTGAGCCCACCACAAGAATTCCTTTTGCAGACATGGAATAAGTGGGATTACGTCCTCTAGGCTTTGGCTGTGTTGGGACCATAAGCTTTTCAAATACCATTGCAGCTTTCTCATATGAAGTCTTGCCAAAGGTATCAGAAGAATGCATGATGCCATGAACCCCAGGGCCTGCAGGATTTTCCTTGCAGTCAGCTAGGAGAGCTGTGCTAGGCCTTTGAAGTACTCCGGTAACTGCTGTTGTTTTTCCTCTGTGAGGCAGGCCATTTGTGCTTGTGTGTCCAGTTTGGTTCCTAGGAAAATAATCTGTTGGGATGGCAGTGGTCTTGATTTCTGAATGTTGACTGTGTATCCCAAGGCCTGTAGTAATTGCATGACATAGTCCAAGTTTTTTATTAAGGTTTGTCTGTTGTCTGCTTGTATGAGGCAGTCATCCAGGTAGGGGTATATTTGAATTCCCTGGAGTCTGCAGTGTGCCACTACTGATGCCAGGCACTTCGTGAACACTCTGGGCGCAGTAGATAAGCCAAACGGCAATGCTGAGAATTGATAGTGCTCTGTCCCTGCAAGAAATCTGAGGTATCTTCTGCAGCGTTGTCTGATAGGGACATGCAGGTATGCCTCCTTGAGGTCTAGAGTGACCAGCCAAGACCCCTTGCCCAGCATGGGAAGGAGTTGCTGTAACGTCAGCATTTTGAACTTTGGCACAATGAGAAAGGTATTTAGAGTAGACAAGTCCAGTATAGGCCTCTATTTGTTTTCCTTTCTTGGAACAAGGAACAGTCTTGAATAAAATCCCTGGCCTTGTTCCTGGGGAGGTACCTTTTCTATTGCTTTTATACTTAACAGCTTTGAAACTTGAATGAGTGCCTCTGCCCTTTGATGGAGTGGCAGGTTTGGCATGCCTTGTCTTGTAAGTAAAGTATGGAAGTGGAATCTGTAACCCTTGTCTATTAAATCCAGAATCCAACTGTCCTTGGTTAAGATATGCCAGTTTTTTGAGAATAAGGATAATTTTCCACCCAAGGGTGCTTCTCTCTGAGCCCTAGTAGGCGGTATGAAAGTCAAGTCATTGTGATTGTCCTTGTGGTGCAGCTGGACTGGCTGCAGCACTTCTTTGATTTGTAGGTTGCCATTGGCGTCCCCTGTAGAAGCCTCGGTATTGGCCTCGACCTCGGCCACGCCTGTTCTTTCCCCTTTGAAACTTGTCCGAGTCTGGGAAGGACCAATTCTTTGAAGGCCAGTTTCTACTGAATCTGGGTGGCTGAACCTGGAGGAAATCCTTGACTGTCTGTACTGACTTAGCTTTTTCCTCAATGGACTTCAACACATCTTGTGCATTAGCACCAAAAAGCTTCTGTTTTTCCAGAGGTGCATCAAGTAACTTTACTTTGACATGGTCTGGCAGTGGCTGATCTTTTAACCAAGCATGTCTACGTATCACAGCCCCAGTCATAGCTGCCCTACATGAAGCTTCCAATGCATCATAACCACACTGAAGAAAATGATTATTAACCTGCTGAGTGTTATGTATGTGATCCTGCAATGCCTTTCTATCAATAGGCTCAGGAGAGGCTTTTTTCTGTAAATCATCCAGTAAAAAATCCTGGTACTGAAACATGTGAAAAAGACAGTTAAGGGACCTCATGGCTAGGGTGGTAGAGGTATAAACTTTTTTACCCCATCTCTCCATAGACCTGGCTTCCCTATCCGCTGGCAAAGGGTTCTTGGCAGTGGAGGTAGCCACTCTCTTGGGACCCTGTGAAATAGTTTCTAAATCCATGGTGTGGGCCTTAAAGAGATGTTTGTGAGTGTCAGGGACTCTGTAATATCTGTCTGGCTTGACAGGAGCAGGGGAGAGAGAGTCAGGGTTAGCACTGGAATCGGAGAAAACATCATCCAAAACATCCATTACAGGAGGAATAGCTAAAGGTCTGTGCTGGGGAAGCTTTAGGAAGGTACGGAATCAGAGAATTCCTGACCCTGCCATTGGAAATGTTCCCTCATCGAGTGCAGGACTTCACCAAATGAGAAATCTTCTGGAGGAGAGGCAGAAGGAATTGATTCCTCAGCATCAGAATCCTCATGGGCCTGGAAGGATTCTTCTTGAATATCTGAATGCTCAGAATCCCCAGAGGCCTCATCTGAAGAGAGGTTTTCAGTCTGCTCAGTTCTAGGCCTTTTCTCTGCAGGAGGCTGAGAACCTCTGTCTGGGTGAGGCTGAGACCCCCTGATAAGGGAAATAAGGTCTGCAGCAAGAGACAATCTGTTTATCAGAAGAGGGGGCCTGGACAGCAGGTTTAGGATGGGCCTTTGCCTGGCTGACGGCCTTAGCACATGCAAAGGCCTTGATGGACATAGATACAGGAGGCCTAGCAGCCCCACATGCAGGAATGACCTTGTCCACCGGAATGGTGTCGGGTAAATCAACAACTTCGGTATCCTGAGGAAAATCAACAACCGGCACCAAAGAGGTCTCCGGGACCGAAGGAGTAGATAACGCTGTGTCGTCGGTCTGGAGCGGTGGAATCACCGCTTCCGTAGGGACCGAAGCACTTGCGGAGGGTCTAGGAGTAGTATCGGTAGAGGACGCAGACCGAGGATGCCGGTCCCGGTCTTTGCGTTTTTTGGAAGATTGGGCTGTCAGTTGATCCGACGGCATGGTATACGCGAAAGATTCACCAAAAAAGTCTTCAGCAAATTCTGCCCGACGCCTGAGAGTGCGCTTATTAAAGCAAGCACAGGCCGAGACGTCGTGGTCTGGGCCCAGGCAAGGAAGACAGTAAGAATGGAAGTCCTTATGAGGTATTTGTTTACCACAAGACAAACATTTATTAACTTTCTCAATTTGTTCTGACATCGGCTGAGGCAAGAAAAAATGTTCCCCAACGGGGTACTTAGCTTTTAGATGACTTTGGTACTGAAAACACAGGAGCTGACCGACCGGCACTTGCAAACTGCTTCTGCTTCGGGCACCGCGCGGCAAGAAAGACTGAAGAAGATGGCGTCGGCCGATGCCTTTATACTCCAGCCGTTGTGACGTCGGAGAGGAGGCGACACCAGCAGACGCCGGACCCAGACTTTGGAATTTGGCCGACCGAGGGCTGCCTGAGGCAGGACAACCCATATGTTATGACTGCAGTTGCATTCTTGAAGGACATCTGCTTAAATATGTCTCTTTCTGATGAATCTTGGAAGTGAGACAATGCTTGGTGTTATCCTTCGTAAGCCATACATCGAGATACGCTATTTCAGTATCATGGACGTGAGAGTTGAATCTTAGGAAAGTGATAGTATTATTAAGATATTCCATGAAAATTTTAATTTGATGTTGGTCACCTTCCCACAGGATGAAAATATCATCCAAGTACCTCATGTAAAACCTAAATTTCTCAAAAAAAATGGAGATTCAAGCAGGGACTTCTTTTCCCATTGTATCATTACTGTTTTTGTGGACAGCACTCCACATGCTGAGTCCATAGCCACCCTTCTGACTTGCAGAAATATCTCCTAGCCAAATGTTAGAAAATTATTCTTTAACACCAGCTCAAATAGGTTTTCATACATAGTGATATCTTTTTTCCACATTATCGTCAGGAAGGTATTAAAAAAAAAACATTCAATGCCCAACTCGTGTGGAATTGAGGAGTATAAATCTTTGACATCCAAAGTGATGAAAACTGAAATCTTATTGTGTGGAATTTTGCCTATTTTATGCAAAAAGTCCCACAAATCTTGACAAACAGGGTTCACACTGAATTAATGTTTTTAGTTTGATGTCCAAATATTTAGCTATTGCATGAGTGATCAAACTTGTCGCATCCACTATTAGTCGAAAGGGTGGTTGTTGGATGCTCTTGCGCAACTTATGAACTCCAAAGATTGTAGGTGTCACCGGCTTGCTCATACTTACATAGTTATAATCATTTATGGATATTTGGCCATCAATGATAAATCCTGTAATTCGATACAGGTCTTATAAGCAGTGTTTAACTCATTAAGTGATACCCTTTCATATGTTTAGTCTCAGAGACTTTCCACCATTATCTTAATGTAATCCATGTTTCATTACAATAAGACCACCTCTTTTTATTAAATAAGACCACTGTTTTATTAGCCTGATCTCCTTATTGTGCTGTAAATTATATAACTTATTTTTCTTGGACAGTGTAAGACTGTCTTTATAATTTTCTGAAGTAGTCTTTTTCCTGCTGGAATCAACCCTATTTCTAAGGTCCGCTTCGCAGACCCTCTCATAGCAATGTATTATGGGGTGGATAGGTGGGTTGAATGTGCTCAAGATATGTATAGGGGTGACAGATGTCCCAACATTCTGAAAAAGCAAGTTGAAATTCAACTTTCTTGTGTAAAGTCTTAAATCTGTAAGTGCGAATGCCAAATCATCTCATCTATTAGGTGCAAATTTAAGGCTATTCGAAAGTAGGTTGCAACAATCAACATCCACATTGTAATCTGAAAAGTTAAACACTGAAAAATCTCCTGATGTGCTTTTTGTTATTATACATTGTGGCAGTGTAGAATTTGTATTTAAGTTGTCAAAATCCGCCGTATTTGTATTACTCATGATCTCCCCCTGCTGCTTTGCCCTTTCTGGTCTCTCATTCCAATCCTCCAGGGGGTTTTGCCTCGGTTCTGATGTTGCCATTAGTTGGGAAGATCTCCTTGTCATCCAACAAATCTGTCCAATTTCCTGAGTGTAGGAGGCTTGTCTTCTTTAAAAAAAGAAACTGTCATCCAATTGGCTGTGAAGTTTGTCACTGAGTATTTTGTGGTATAGTTGGTCTTGGTATCCAATCCTGATAGGCAGGGTGAAGGGTAGGTTTGGTTGTTAGAATACTCCCTCCTATCACAGGCTAACTTCCTCATTTTCTGGGTTTTTATAGTATTGATTTTTTTGGTATAGTATGAAAAATACAAATATAGTCAGATTTAAAAGATTTGTATTGCAAGTCTTGCTTAATGCTGGAATCCAATCCCAATGTATATTGGTTATACCAGACAAGCAACTCAATATATTTTCATCCATACCTGTTAAACATGGATAATAGTTCAGAATGTAATTTTGAACTAGAGATTAAGCCAGTCGGGAAGAGTTACATTCGCAACCATTTCAGGACTAGACCCGCTTGAACGCATTCGAGGAAATATGCGTTGTCGTAGTTTTTTATTTTCAGCAAACTCTGATCAATTTCAGATAATTTCTCCACAAAGTTCATACAGCTGGGGATCATATGTTCATGTAAATTAATACTATTCTTTAACCACCCGCCCAATTTTGGCATTTTATTTAGAGAAAAATCTCTACAGTTATCAGTATTAGCATTCCCAATACTGGGGACTGTGTTATTTGAACTGGGGGCTAAAATTGGTCTAGTTACAATTTGCGGCAAAAGAGAAGGGGGTTCTGATCCACCATTAACAAGCAGTGGTTGTGACTGTTGTATAACCATTAGATTATCTACACATTGACTTTATTGTTGAATCAAAACAGATTTCCCATTGTTTGACTCAACTCTACAAATTCATTGTCATAAGAGGCAGCTGGAATTATGCCCCCAGTTTGTGTCTGTAGCCATTCAAAATAAAAATTCAAGCTCAGGGAATCCAGGAAAATGACACTGATGGAGACAGCCTGGCATCTCTGGCTAAAGTAAGAATTGGCAGAACCAAGTGGTTAATTTCATGGCTTTCTGGTCTGGGGGAGCTAGTCTGGACAGGTGTGTTAATAGATATGGATGATGATCCAGTTTTCATGCATAATGCACTAGAAGAGGCCACAGGAATGGAAACCATGTCTGCAATGGGCACAAAGGGGCAATGAAGTTCACTTTAGCCTTGCACATTCTTGCTTTCTGTATAAACTTGTTCATTAGAGGCAATGGGGAAAAACCTACAGGAGACCCAGGAGTTAACTGTGGACAACAGCATCCCTCGGTGACAATCCTGTGAAGGGATTGAGACAAATTAACTACTGCACTTGTGGTTTAGATGGGACAGTGAAATCACAGCAAGGTTGGCTTCACTGAATGAAGAGTAAGTTTGTCACTGTTTGACTGAGGGACCATTCATAAGGCATTAGGATATGTCTGCTAGAACACTGGACGACCTCGGGATATGCATTGCTATTAGAATGTGGTGTGAAGACATTGACCACTGCCAGAATCTCATGGCTTCATGGCATAAGGGGTATGTATGGGTTTCTCCTTGTTTGCTGACATACCAAGCTACAGACACTGTCAGTACCTGAATCACAACCTGGGGAGACTCTTAAAAGGCCTGCAAAACAAGGAGGGACATTCTCACCGCCAGAACACTGATGAGAAGACTGACCTCTATAGGTGTCCATGTTCCCTTCCAAATGCCCCCCAACACAGGGAAGCATCCATTGTCACTACTGCCACTGGGGGATTCATTTGGAATGGTCATCCAACTAGCATTGAAGGAGACATTCTCAACCAGGATATGTGCTGCCTTCAAATCTGAGTAAGACTTATCTTGGCATGGAATGGACAGTCCCTTTGGGACCACTGTACCGCTAAAGTCCACTGCAAAACTCTCATACAGAATCTGGAGAATGGGACCATGAGAACTGTGGATGCCATAAGACCCAACAGGTGAATGATCATCCTTGCGGTTGGACTGAGGTGGTGAAGAACTTGAGTTGTAGTGTGCATGGAGAGAAAGAAGGGTAGGTAAAACAACAGTCGAGGCAACAGTTAAACCAGTGGTTTCAAAAAGTCAAACTGTATAAAAACAAAAAACACTGAGTAAATGCACAAAGCACTAAAAGTACAAAATACATTTAATTGGGTAGTTTCTCTCTCTGTGGTCAAGATTCTGGTAATAGCAAAGGTTTCTTTAAAAAAGGAAAGTCTACGGGTTCAAGTGCTCTAACAGCATTAATGTCTATGAAAGTTTGTTGTTCAGGTTCATTACAAGTTGTACTGTTATTCCGTGTAGACAGTGAAAGAGGAACAGGAAATTACCTTCTTTCCTTTTTCACCAATCGTGGTGAAATCACAGGTGGGTCTATCAAATTAGCTGTCATCAGCTGCAACAGTTGAAGCAGGTTGCTGAGGTTGTATATTGGCAGCTAGTTCAAAACATTTTAAAGATGGACCATTTCCTTAACTCTTCAAAACAAATGCATTACCCCTTTTAACATCATTTACATCCCACCTTAGCTTCCTTTTTTTTTTTTTTTATTAGCCTTTTTTCAAAAGCTGAAATGCGCTCACAAGCTTCATACACAAGGTCAGTATAAACATTCTGCTCTATAGCAGACTTCAACTCTGTATATAAAGATTCAACCTTCAGCTCTCAGGACAATTTCTATTGGCTCAAAGAAGGAGTTCATAAATTCCATATACCTAAATGTGCAGCTTAAATTAATAATCTGCCACCTTCTAAGTAAATCCACATATTTGTTGCGATGGGTGGGCATTTTCAACACCCTACGCCCACGTGGGATAACTTTATGCTACACATAAGCATTAAAGCTTAAATGTTGCCACTGCAGTTTTTTTAAATGACAAGCACATTCTTCAAACTGCTTCAGTTTAATTTAAATTGGTAACAACCACTAAGAAGGGTACCTTTAAGTGTGGAAACCGTGTCTGTTGTAAGTATATCTATACTGAGAGAGCGTTTGTTCTTCCAGTGAATGGTCAAAAATTTGAGTTAAGAGCAACAGGGAATTGTAATACTAGGAATTTAGTATATCTGGCTTTTTGTGTACTCTTTAATGCTTACTATGTAGGCAAGACTAATCAAAAATTGAAATAATGTATTAGTAATCGTATATCTGAGATTAAAAGAGAGAGAGAGTAACTAATGTGCTGTATATACACAAAGCTGACAGAAGGACAGAGCATGATTTTAAATTTTGTAATTTGCATGTTGTTTTTGAAGCTATGCGTGGTGGTAACATTTCTCATTATACTGAATTAGATTCATTTTATTGGATTTTACACTTGAAGGCACGTGTCTCCAGGTCTGAATGGGCATGTACCTCTGAAACCACTTAATAAAGACAAACAATGATTATATAAATTCAATCTTTTGATTTTAGTACATTTCATTTGCATATTTAAATATTAAACCTTGAATTTTATAGAACTTTATTTTATTTTAAATGTGCCACATGACTAGCATTTATACATCATGTGACCTCTCACACTGTATTGAAATGTGTCACATGACTAGTATATACCATGTGACCATTGTACACTGTATTTAAATAGTGGATGAACTTGTTCTATTTAAACTGGCCTGAAGAAGCCACTTTGTGTGGTGAAAGTTTTAACTTGCGATTTGGAATACATGAAGTGTTTTTTGTACTTTTAGTGCTTTACTTGTTTACTTAGTGTTTTTTTGTTTTTATGGACTATGAAGAGAAAGACCACTGGACAGTGGAAGATAAGCAATCTGTATGGCTGTGTCCAGGTGGCATCTAATAAATTGTTTCTGCTGAGACGGAGTAAGCTGGCTTTTAGAAATGTAGATTGTGATGCTTAGATCCTGGATCAGTTGGAGCAAAAGGTGGTGCGATAAGAAATTGTCATTTGTAGCAGTGAGGAGCCAATTGTTGAGATATGGGACAACCTGGATCCCTAGATGCAGTGCTACCACTGCCATAATTCTGGTCAGCCCAATGAGCAGAATTCTGAACTGATAGTGATTGGCGTCCAGCTGAAAATGTAAAATCTCCTTGAATGCCCCTCTATCTGCACATGATCGTATGTGTTCTTGAGATCTATTAAGCACATCTAATCATTCTTTCTCAGTGGAAGCAAAATGTACTGGAGAATGACCATCTGGAATTTTGTCTACTTGACATACTGACTCAAATAGCTCAGGTCCAGAATGAGTCTGCGGTCCCGTCTTCTTGAGTACTAAAAAGAGCCAGGAGTACACTCTGGATTCTATCTGGTCTACAGGGACTGGCTGAATGCCTCTCTTTTCTAGCAGCTTGGAAACTACTGCTGATACAAATTCTCGTTCTCTGGGGGAAACGTTGGGAACTTTCTTCAATTTGATAAGGGGAAGAAGTGAAAATGGTGCTGCAGCATAACATCTGGAGATTATGTTTAGCACCCACAAACCTGTGGTTACGTTTTTCCAGGCTTGTAGGTGCAGACATAAGCATGCTCCAACCACCTCCAGCGTGGAGCAGTTGGGCAATCCTTCATGTACACTGAAAGGGCTTTTTGGAGAATGGCCCATGAAAGCCCGGGTTCTGCGGTCCTCCTCTGCCTCTAGGGCATCATCCATTATTGTGCCTTCTCTTTTGCTATGATGGACTCTATTGCCAAAGGTTTCCTGATAAGGACTCTCTGACTTCTGAACCACATCCTCTTTCCAGCTCGCTGACTTCTACAGTAGGATCGTAGAGGCACTGAGAAGTGGAAGACTACAGCACAGAGAGAGTCTTACCATCTTGTTGATGGTCTCTTTTACTTTAGGAATGAACAAAATGAACCCATCAAAGGGGGTACTAATGAAGGGCATTCTGAAACTATCAGTTGCATCCAAGAGCAGAAACATGGCCACACTGCAGGAAGATTGGTGGGTGGACATGTGGTAGTCCACTGTCTTCTGGAAATTTAATGGCAGAACTCCAGAGACAGACTTGGATATGTCCTTCATAAACTCTTTCTGAAATCTGTTGACATGAACTAGATAATCCAGTGCCTGAGAACAAAGGTCTCTGAAGCATACATCCATTTCCCAAATCCATTCATTATGCTAGACTCCCTTGGATAGTTCCTTCTTTGTGGCTGCCACTACAACCATTGTATCTAACAGAGGACCCTTGCTTCAATGTTTCTGTCTGAAGGGGTGGAGAGAATATTTGGCTTTTTAGATATAGGCTTCACATGTCAGGGTCCTTTCATGCCTACTGAGATATCAAATCAATGAACGAGTCAATGGAAGGTACTACTCAGGAGGAAACGCAGTCATTCCAAAAGGCTTCCAGGAACACTGACTTGTTAGGAGAAAAACAAACTGTGGACCATCTCCCTTCTCTGTTTCATCAAGTCCAGAATTTCACCAAAGGTAATGTCTTCAGAGGAAATGTTGGGGATCCCTCACCTTCATCCAAAATCAGTTTCTTCAGTGACACACTCTGGGGAAGAGTCTACCTGCTTCTGTTTGAACGTCGGTTTTCTATGAAATGGCTGGGGGGGGGGGGGGGGTTCAGAGTCAGATTGGGAGCTAATAAAGTAGGTTTTCTGGGAAGCCTGTGGGACTGATTGTCCCTGTCTGACAGTAGATTGAGAAACAGAAGCTGACTCCAGTCGGGTGATGGAGGGCACCAATCTACAATACAGAACCTTTTCCCTTGGTCTTGAAATGACCCATTGGAAAGCCTGAAAGTCCAAGGAAGCCATCGGCTCCACAGGCTCCTCAGGCATGAGGGAAATCTTGATGCCAAACTATCTAATGCCAAGAGGATGAGGACGGCTCCAAAATTTTCAGGTTTGAATCCTCCCTCCAGCCTTGACTACAAAAGTTTGTTTCAGTGCCAAAAGAGGTAGGGAAAAGTACAGTTGTGTGCACTTACCATACGTTCGAAGGTCTTCACTGTTGCAGTCATCACACTAGGGTTATCTGCCTGCAGGTAGCCCTCAGTCAGCCCAAATACCAGAATCTTGGGATTTCTGCATCAGATGCTGTCACCTCTTCCATGATGTCAGATCGTCAGGGGTATAAAGCATGTAGCTGACACCATTACATCAGTTTTTCTAGCCCCAGATGTCAAGAGCCCCCAAAATAGGAAGCAATTACATGATGTGGAACACCTCGAGTAAAAGTAAATACCATTGCCATAAGATATGGCCAAAAAGAGGATAGGCAGAAAGTATAGAAAAGTCAGGGGGATGGAGGGAGAGTAGCCAGGACTGGAACAGTGAATACACTCAAACATCTACATTTATGGTAAGTGTACACAACTGTACTATGTTCTTCGTGTTTCACTGTTGCAGTCATCACACTTGGGTTCATTCCCAAAGCTGAGGAAGGGTGAAGGCAGACAAGAAGTATTAGGGCTGGCTAGCAGGTCTTGTAAGACTGCTGTAGCAAATCCAGCTCTGGATTTAGAAAAGATAGGTAAGTGGGTAATGCTTGGTGAAGGTGTGTACTGAACTCCAGGTTGCAGCTTCCAGGATGTCCCTGGTAGGGACTCCACTGAGAAATGCTGTAGAGGATGAGGTAGCCCTAGTGGAATGAGTTCTGATTCCCTGTGGGTTAGGTTTTACATGGTGCTTGTAGCAGAACTGGATGCAGTGTGCTATCCATTTGGAGATGGTTTGCTTTGATATGGACTTGCCCTCTGCCCCTGCAGCAAAGTTGACTAGCAGCTGGTCAGATTTTCTGAATGGTTTAGTCCCGTCAAGGTAGAACCTAAGCTATCTACGCATGTCCAAGGAGTCCTGTAACTCAGACACTCTTCTTACTGAAGTGATGGCTAGAAGCAGGGCTGTTTTCCAAGAGAGGAATTTTAGCTCTGCTGTGAGCTCTGTTTAGCTTAGTGTGAGCTTCTCTAGTACCAAGTTAAGATCCCAGGCAGGAGTGTGAGCTCTCCTCGGGGGTCTTAGATTGTTAGCTCCTCTCAGGAACTGTTTGACCAAAGGGTGAGAAAAGAGGGGCATTATTGTAATGAGCTGAGATGGCAGAGGCATGAACCTTAATGGAAGAGAAGGCTAGGCCTTTGTGGAGCAGCTCTGCTAGATAATCTAGGATTAGAGGTAAGGTGGGTATGGCTGTGTCCTTTCCCTGAGAATGGCTCCATGCACAATATCTTTTCCACTTTTCTGAATAAGATTTTCTACTACTAGGCCTGCTGGCCTCAAGGATGATATCCAGCACCTGTTTGCTGAGGGTTGCTGGTGATGTATTCAGGGAATAAGCCAAGCTGCTAGGTTCAGGGTTTCCAGCTGAGGATGCAACATCTGGCCCTTCTGCTGGGACAGCAGAAAAGGGGTATGATGCAGGTGCCAGGGTGGCACTGTTGTCAGACTGCATAAAAGTGGGTACCAGTGCTGGCGTAGCTAGTCTGGTGCAGTAAGGATTGTCTTTGGTCTGTCCTGTTTGATCTTGAGTAGTACTTTCGAGAGGAGGGGCAGAGGGGGAAGGCATAGATTGAGAGGTTTTCCCATGTAAAGGATAGAGCATCCACTTTCCATGCTTGGCTGTGGGGAGTTCTGGTGCAAAATTTGCTCAATTGATGGCTCTGGGGGGAAGCAAAGAGGTCCAACCTCTGGTGTCCCCCACCTGTGGATTAGAAGCTTAAATGAACTGGGTTCCAGTTTCAACTCATGCGGATCCATTAGATTTCTGCTTAAGTCATCTGCCAGTGAATTTTGTTTGCCTGGCAGGAATTGAGCTTGCAAGTGCACTTGGTTGCTCAAGGCTGTGTTCCACAGAGCCATGGCTAACCTGCAGAATGGGTAGGAATTAGTTATCCCCTGCTTATGTACCATATGACTGTGGTGTTATCTGTCTATCAAGAGTTGTCCTGGAAGGATAAGGTATTTGAAGTCTGTCAGGACATTCTGTACAGCTAGCATTTCTTTTTGATTGATATGCAGGTGCATTGAATGCATTTGCCTGCCATGTGAGCCTTCCATGCATAGTCTGATGCGTCTGTTGTCAGGGTTTGGGTGGCAGGGGGTTGAGTGAAAGGGAGTCCCTTGCTGCGGTTGCAGGCCTCTGCCCACCAAAGGAACTCTGTCCTTAGGCAAGGAATGATTGGAATCACTGTTTCCAGGTCCTGAGAATGCTGACACCAGAGACTTTTTAAGTACCACTGAAGTTTCCTCATATGCAGTCTTGCACATGGAATTAGGAGAATGCATGAGGCCATGAGCCCTAGGGCTTGCAGTATTTTTCTTACAGATAGCTGGGTTTGGGTGGCCAGTAGTTTGAAGTAATGTGTTAAATAAACCTGCTTTTCTGGAGTGAGGAATGCCATCTGCGAAGTTGTGTTCATGCTTGCTCCCAAGAACAAATTTCTTGGCTGGGTACCAGATGAGATTTCTTGTCACTAATGGTACACCCCAGAAAGGTTAGGAGTTTCTTTACAAATGTCAGGTGCTGAAGCCGCAATTCCTGACTGTCCGCCTGAATCAGGCAATCGTCCAAGTATAGGTAAATTTGAATGTTTCTCTTCCTGCAGTATGCAATGCATGGGGCCAGGCACTTTGTGAATACCCTGGGCGCAGTAGATAAGCCAAAGGGAAGTGCATAAAACTGATAATGCATAGAGCCTGCCCTGAAATGTAGATATTTCCTGCAAGATTCCCTTATGGGGATGTGCAGGTAAGCTTCTAAGTCTAGGGTGACCAGCCAGGAGTCCTTGTCTAGCATAGGCAGCCGCTGTTGGCGTGTAAGCATTTTGAACTTTGGTGCCACCAGGAAGGTGTTGAGTATTGACAGATCCAGGACAGGGTGCCAAAAAGTTTATTTTCTGGGAACCAGAAACAGTATGGAGTAGAAACACTGTCCCCTTTTCTCTGTTGGAACAGGTTGAATAGCCCTGATACTGAGAAGAGAAAGTACTTGCTTTTGGGCCTCTGCCCACTGGTTTGGGGGAAGGTCGGGCAATATGCTTGGGGTTGGAAGTGAATGGAAGTAGAATCTGTATCCCTGGGATACAATGTTTAAAACCCAATGGTCCTGGCTTGGTAATGTATTCCCAGTTTTTTGCATGCAGAGCAAGTTTTCCTCCTAGGGTTGCAAGTACTTGGGCATGGCTGGGAAGGATGCAGGAGAAGTCATGTGAAGTTAACTTTTTCCATAAGAGGGTGGCTTACCACTCCCCGTTTTTGAGGTGGGAGCACTCCATTGCTTAGAACTGTGCATACCCTGAGACTGTAGTCTTTGTGGTCTGCTACCCCTGGGTTTGGACTGAGAAGGCCTGGGAGGGACTGGAAAGGACCAGTTCTTCGAAGGTCAATGCCTACTGAATCTAGGTGGCTGTACCTGTAAGAAATCTTTAACAGTTTGCATAGATTTAGCTTTTTCCTCTGTCTTTTTAAGAACTTCTTCCGCCTTTGTGCCAAACAATCTTGATTTAATGGAGTATCTAGTAATTTTGCTTTGACATGGTCTGGCAAGAATTGTTCCTTCAGCCAAGCATGCCTTTTCAGAACAGACCCAGTGACAGCAGCTCTGCAAGATGCTTCTAAGACATCAAAACCACACTGCAAAGTATGTTTACCAACTTGGTTAGCAGAATGCATCAACTCATGCAAATCTTTATTTTCTGCACAAACAGGAATCAATAACATGTTTAATTAGTTCCATAATATGCTGCTGGTACTTCAACATGTGAAACTGACAATTTAAAGCCCTGATGGCATGAGTTGCAGAGGTATATACCTTCTTACTGCATCTGTCTAAGGCCCTAGAATCCCTGTCTGAAGGGGTAGGGTTTTTGGCTGTAGTAGCTTTAATACAGTACAGTTTTGTACCTACCATAAATGTAGATGTTCGAGTGTCTTCACTGCTGCAGTCATTATACTTGGGTTATCTTGCCATCAGGCGGTCCCGCAGTCGGTCAGAGTTCCAAAGTCTTGGTCCAGCGTCGGTTGCTGTCGCTTCTTCCCTCACGTCAGTGCGACAGGGGTATATAAGATGCAGCCAATGCCATTTTCTTCAGTTTTTCTTGCCCCAGATGTCAGGTGCCCCCAAACAAGTAGGCAATACATATTGCTAATAAAACATTTATGAAAAATAAAACCAAAATGTTCAGTAACCAGCAAATGCACCACATAGGTAGTATAGGGTAGAAAAGTGTAGATAAGTCCCAGCTAAGAAAGAGGGGATGGAGGGAGGGTACCCTGGACTGCAGCAGTAAAGACACTCGAACATCTACATTTATGGTAGGTACAAAACTGTACTATGTTCATCGTGTTTCACTGCTGCAGTCATTACACTTGGGTTGAATCCCAAAGCTGAGGTTGGGTGGCTGGTTCTATAGAGGACTTGGGGTGGCTATGAGGCCCTGCAGCACTGCAGTGGCAAAGCCAGCTCTGGATCTTGAATAAAGAGGCAAGTGATAATGCTTGGTAAAGGTGTGCACTGACCTCCAAGTTGCAGCTTCCAAGATATCTTTGGTAGGTACTCCTCTAAGATAGGCAGTTGAAGTGGCCGTTGCCCTGGTGGAATGTGGCCTAATGTTACTAGGTACAGGTTTCCCATGCTGTGTGTAGCAGAAATGGATACAGTGTCCTATCCACTTTGAAATGGGCTGCTTTGAAATAGCCTTTCCCTGTGATCCTGCAGCATATGCTACAAACAATTGCTCAGTTTTTCTGAAAGCTTTTGTTTTGTCCAAGTAGAAACGTAACTGTCTGTGTATGTCCAATGAATGCAGAAGTCTTTCCCCTTTATTCTGGGGATTTGGATAAAAAGTTGGCAAGTGAATAGTTTGGTTAAGAGCCACACTGGAAACTACCTTTGGCATAAAAAGAAGGGTTTGTTCTTAAAGAAACCCTGTCTTTGTGAAAAATGATGAAAGGCTCCACTGTCATTAGAGCCTGTAACTCAGACTGTTCGTGCTGAGGTTATTGCCAGAACCAGAGCAGTTTTCCATGACACATTTTAATTCTGCTGAATTGGCTGGCTCAAAAGGAGGTAAAGTTAGTTTTTCCAAGACAAAACTGAGGTCCCAAGTTGGTGCTCTCCGGGGCGGTCTTATGTTTTTAGCCCCTCTGAGGTACTGTTTTAGCAATGGATGAGAGAAAATAGGAGGATCTGTGTTGTAATGAGCCAAGATGGCAGAGGCATGTATGAAAAGGATAGTCCTTTGTCCAGCATCTCAGTTAAGTATTGTAAAATCTGAGGATTATTTGGGACAAGAGGGTCAAAGCTTTGAGCCTGGTTCCAGGCACAGAATCTCTTCCACTTTTCTGAATAAGATTTCCTGGTGCTAGGCCTCCTGGCCTCCAAAATGACATCCATAACAGCTTTAGAGAGAGGTGTTGTCTGCTTGACTAAGGAATCTGCCATGCAGACAGGTTTAAGGTTCTGAGCTGACTGTGCAGGATCTGATTGTTTTGTTGAGTCAGCAGGTGTGGAGTTTGAGGTAAAATCCATGGTGGTCCTTGAGCTAAATTCTTTAAGATTGGGTACCAGTGCTGGCGTGGCCAGTCTGGGGCAATCAGGATCATCTGTGGTTTTTCTTGTCTGGCTTTTAGGAGTACCTTTGAAAGGAGAGGCAGTGGTGGGAAGGCATAAACTTTTAGGCTTTTCCAGTTGAACAAGAGAGCATCCACTTTCCATGCTTGTGTGTGATAAGTCCTTGTGCAAAATTTTTGTAGTTGGCAATTCATTGGGGAGGCAAAAAGATCTATGTCTGGGCGTCCCCATTTTTGCATTATCATGCTGAATACTTGTGAATTCAATTTCCACTCGTGAGGATCCATGATGTTTCTGCTTAAGTTGTCTGCCAAAGTATTTTTCTTTCCTGGTAGGAATTGTGCTTGCAGATGAACTTGATAGGTTAGAGCTGTGTTCCACGAGGTCATGGCTTGTCTGCATAAGGGATAAGAATGAGTGCCCCCTTGCTTGTTTATGAACCACATAACTGTGGTGTTGTCTGTCTTTAAAAGTAGTTGTCCTGGATGTAGAAGTTCCCTGAAAGCTGTTAGGGCATTTTGCACAGCTAACATCTCTTTTTGATTGATGTGAAGGTGCATTTGGTCTGTGGCCCACTTGCCTTGAATACATTTTCCTGCCATGTGTGCTCCCCAGGCGTAATCTGAAGCATCTGTTGTTAGTGTCTGCCTGGCTGTGGGTAGAATGAAGGGCTGTCCCTTGTTGAGGTGACATGCCTGTGCCCACCATCGAAACTCCTGTTGTAGGTAGGGAATTAGTGGTATAACTGCTTCCAAACTGTGACAGTGTTGAGTCCAAACACTTTTTAGGTACCATTGTAATTTCCTCATATGCAGTCTGGCATATGGAATTAGTAGTATGCAGGATGTCATGAATCACAAGGCCTGCAGAATTTTTCTTGCAGGGAGTTGGGTTTTTGTTGCCATCAACTGAAAGTACTGAGTCAGTTGTTCTTGCTTGTCTGGCGTGAGATAAGTCATCTGGGCAGTTGTATTTAAGCTGGCACCCAGGAATATTATTTCTTGTGAGGGCACTAGTTTTGACTTCTTTTTGTTTACTGTGTACCGCAGGCAAATTAGCAACATTTTTGCAAATGCCAGATGCTTTAGAAGAATGTCCTTGCTCTCTGCTTGAATAAGGCAGTCATCCAAGTATGGATATATTTGAATTCCTTTTTGTCTGCAAAATGCAATTACTGGTGCCAGGCACTTTGTGAAGACCCTGGGCGCAGTAGATAAGCCAAAGGGCAGTGCAGAGAATTGGTAATGCATTGAACTAGTTATGAATCTGAGGTATCTTCTGCAGTTATGTCTGATAGAGACATGCAGGTATGCCTCTTTGAGGTCCAAAGTAACAAGCCAAGCCTTCGTGCCCAGCATGGGTAGAAGCTGCTGTAGTGTCAACATTCTGAATTTCGGAACATCCAGGTAAGTATTTAGAGTAGAGAGGTCTAGTATGGGTCTCCAGGCTTTGTCCTTTCTGGGGACCAGGAAGAGTCTTGAGTAAAATCCTTGTTCCTGTTGTGGCACTTTTTGAATAGTTCTCCTGTCCATGAGGGCTGTAATTTGTTTTTATGCTTCTGCCCATTGATTTTGTGGCAGGTCTGGCATTCCTTTTAACCTTGAGACACAATATTCAGAACCCATTTGTCTTGGGTGATCATATGCCAATTTTGAGAAAAAAGTGCTAGTTTTCCCCCTGAAGGAGCTGCCAAAAGGTAAATGCTTGGCATTCGAAGGGGGACGTCATTGGGACTGCTTCCTATAAGGTTGTGACTTTGTCTTCACCTCCTTTTGGGGTTGAAGCACCCCACTGTCATGGTCTATAGGAACCTTGGGGCTGAGATCTGCCTCTTGGGCATCTGTATCTGCCTCTTTGTGGTCTGTCTGACACTGGAAAGGACCAATTCTTTGAAGGCCAATTTCTGCTAAATTGAGGTGGCTGTACCTGTAAGAAATCCTTCACTGTTTGCATAGATTTTGCCTTATCCTCCATTTTCTTTAATACCTCTTCTGCCTTAACACCAAATAAAATATCCTGCTGTAAAGGAGCATCCAATAATTTTACCTAAACATGATCAGGCAAACCTTGTTCTTTTAACCAAGCATGCCTTCAAATCACAGATCCTGTAACTGCTGCTCTACAAGAAGCCTCTAATGAATCAAAACCACATTGCAGAGTATGTTTTCCCACTTGTTCAGCTGCATGCAATAAATCCTGCATTTCCTTATAGTCAGGATGTTCTGAACTTGTAAGCATTTTCTGTTTTAACAGCGACATTAAATATTGTTGGTATTTAAGCATGTGAAACTAGCAATTTAAAGCTCTCACTGTTAAAGTTGCAGAAGTGTAAACTTTCTTCCCCCATCTGTCTAATGCTCTAGAATCCCTGTCAGAGGGAACTGGATTTTTAGCCGTGGAAGCCTTTACCCTTTTGGGACCCTGGGAAATAGTTTCTGGGTCAGCAACAGGGTTTTTATAGAGAAGTTTGTGAGAGTCAGGGACTCTGTAGTACCTGTCTGGCTTGACTGGAGTAGGGGGCAAAGAATCAGGATTTAAACTGGATTCAGAGAACACATCATCCACAATATCTAACACTGGCAGAATAGCAAGGGGCCTGCGCTGAGGCAGTAACAGAAAGTTTCTGAGCCTTTTCTTGGATTCAGAGTAGTCCTGGCCCTCCCAGTGGAAATGCTCCCTCATGGTATGTAAAGTTTCCCCAAAAGAGTAATCCTCAGGAGGAGAGGCTGAAGGAATTGATTCTTCAGCATCAGAGTCCTCATAGGGGGGTAAAGAGTATCCCTGGTCTGAAGAGGAATCAGAAGAAAGTACAGTTTTGTACCTACCATAAATGTAGATGTTCGAGTGGTTATGCTGCTGCAGTCATCACACTTGGGTTATCCTGCCGTCAGGCGGTCCCGCAGTTGGCCAGAATTCCAAAGCCTTGGTCCGGCGTCGGTTGTCGTCGCTTCTTCCCTGACGTCAGTGCGGCAGGGGTACAAAAGAGGCAGCCGACGTCATTTTCTTCAGTTTTTCTTGCCCCAGATGTCAGGTGCCCCAAACTAAGAAGGCAAAATAAGAAGCTTGCAAAACATACCTTAGTGCAAAATGATGGTACTAGTTGTAAGCAAATACACCATATAGACATGCATCCTAAAGGTTGAAGTACATGGAGGTATAAGAAAAGCCTTGTTAGGAAGAGGGGATGGAGGGAGGGTAACCTGGACTGCAGCAGCATAACCACTCGAACATCTACATTTATGGTAGGTACAAAACTGTACTATGTTCATTGTGCTATGCTGCTGCAGTCATCACACTTGTGTAGAGTCCCAAAGCTATGGTTGGGTGGTAGGAGCTAAACTGGGTTAGGTGCAGCTAAGATGCCATGCAGAACTGCAGTGGCAAACCCAGCTCTGGTTTTTGAGTACAGAGGAAGGTAGTAATGCTTGGTGAAGGTGTGCACCGAACTCCAGGTAGAGGCCTCCAGAATGTCCTTTGTTGGGACTCCTCGAAGGAAGGCAGCTGAGGTTGCTGTAGCCCTGGTAGAGTGAGACCTAATAGTAGCAGGCACTGCTTTCCCGTGGTGTGAGTAGCAAAAGCGGATGCAATGTGCTATCCATTTGGAGATGGTCTGTTTTGAAATAGCCTTTCCTTCTGAGCCTGGTGCATAGGATACAAGGAGTTGGTCAGATTTTCGGAAGGTCTTTATCCTGTCCAAATAGTAACGTAACTGTCTGTGAATGTCCAAAGAGTGAAGGTGTCTTTCTCCTTTATTCTGTGGGTTTGGATAAAAGGTGGGCAAGTGTATGGTCTGACTTGAGAGCCACACTGGATACTACCTATGGCATGAAAGAAGGGTTGGTGCGTAAAGATACTCTGTCCTGATGGAAAATGATGAAAGGTTCCACTGCCATAAGTGCCTGCAGTTCTGAGACTCTGCGTGCTGAGGCGATAGCCAGCAGCAGGGCTGTCTTCCATGACAAGTATTGAAGCTCTGCTGAAAAGGCTGGTTCAAAAGGAGGAAGTGTTAACTTTTCCAGAACAAAATTTAGATCCCAAGATGGAGTAGGTGTTTTCTGGGGGGTCTTATATTTTTTGCCCCTCTGAAAAACTGCCTTAGCAAAGGATGAGAGAAAATGGGAGGAACCGTATCATATTGAGCTGAAATGGCTGAAGCATGGATCTTTATGGATGAGAAAGAAAGGCCTTTGTGTAGCATCTCAGTTAGATATTGGAGTATGTGTGGAATATTTGGGATGCCAGGATTTAGGCTTCTGGCCTGGCTCCATACACAAAATCTTTTCCATTTGTCTGAGTAAGTGTTTCTGGTGCTGGGCCTCCTGGCCTCCAAAATGACATTCTGGACGTCCTTTGAGAGAAGTGTTGTTTGATAATTTAAGGCATTTTCCATGCAGCTAGAGTTAAGGTCCTTAGCTGACTGTGAAGGATCTGAGAGTTTTTTTGACGTGGCCAGTCCAGGGCAATGAGGATCATCTGTGGTCTCTCTGATCTGGTTTTCAGTAATACCTGGGTCAGTAGAGGCAGAGGTGGGAAGGCGTAGACTGACAATGCTGTCCAACTGAATGATAGGGCATCCACTTTCCAGGCCAGGGGATGGCAAGTCCTTGTGAAAAATTTTTGTAGCTGGCAATTGTTGGTTGAGGCAAACAGATCTATGTCTGGCGGTCCCCACCTTTGAGTTATCATTGAGAATACTTGTGGGTGTAGTCTCCACTCGTGAGGGTCTGTCAAATTTCTGCTTAATTTGTCTGCCAAAATGTTTTCTTTTCCTGGTAGGAATTGTGCTTGCAGTTGTACTTGGTAAGTTAATGCTGTGTTCCACAAGTCCATTGCCTGTCTGCATAGTGGGTAGGAGTGCGTCCCTCCTTGTTTGTTTATGTACCACATAACTGTGGTGTTGTCCATCCTTATTAGAAGTTGTCCTGGATGCAAAAGGTCCTTGAAGGCTGTTAGTGCATTTTTTACAGCTAGCATCTCCTTTTGATTGATGTGTAGTTGCCTTTGGTTTGCAGACCATTTGCCCTGTATGCATTGTCCTGCCATGTGTGCACCCCAGGCGTAGTCTGATGAATCTGTTGTCAAGGTTTGGTTTGGTGGAGGTGAGACAAAAGGAAGGCCCTTGTTTGCTTGGCATGCTTGAGCCCACCATAGAAACTCTTTTTGAAGGCAGGGAATGAGAGTCATAGTTGCTACGAGGCTGTGTCTGTGCTGGGACCATACACTTTTTAGGTATCATTGTAGTTTTCTCATATGCAGCCTTGCATATGCAATTAGTTGAATGCAGGATGCCATGTACCCCAATGCCTGCAGGAATTTCCTTACAGTGAGCTGGGTAGAAGTTGCCATGTTTTTGAAGTACTGATCCAGTTGTTTTTGCTCGTCTGGCGTGAGGTAAGCCATCTGGGTCGTTGTATTCAAGCTGGCACCCAGGAAGATTATTTCTTGTGAGGGTATTAGTTTTGACTTCTCTTTGTTTACTGTGTACCCTAGGCAAAGTACAGTTTTGTACCTACCATAAATGTAGATGTTTGAGTGCTAATACAGCTGCAGTCATAACAGATGGGTTATCCTGCCGTCAGGCGGGTCCTCGGTCGGCCGAATTCCAAAGTCTAGGTCCGGCGTCGGATGTCGTCGCTTCTTCCCTGATGTCAGTGTGGCAGGGGTATAAAAGAACCAGCCGACGCCATTTTCTTCAGTTTTTCTTGCCCCAGATGTCAGGTGCCCCCAGAAGGAAGGCAAAACATAAATTTATGTAATAATGCAATGTAATATAATAAAAAAAAACAGTAGTTGCAAGCAAATACACCATAAAAGAATACCCCAATCAGGTTGTTTTAGGAGGCGTTTGTCATTAGGCCTGTCTCAAGAGGGGAAGGAGGGAGGGAAACCTGGACTGCAGCTGTATTAGCACTCGAACATCTACATTTATGGTAGGTACAAAACTGTACTATGTTCATCGTGCATACAGCTGCAGTCATAACAGATGGGTAGAATCCCAAAGCTAAAAAGGGGTGGCAGGCACTAAGTGGAACTAGGAGGAGCAAGGATGCCCTGCAAGACTGCTGGGGCAAAGCCTGCTCTAGATTTAGAGTATAGTGGTAGGTGATAGTGCTTGGAGAAAGTATGCACAGAACTCCAAGTGGCTGCTTACAAAATATCCTTGGTAGGAACCCCCCTGAGGAAAGCTGCAGAGGTAGCTGTGGCCCTTGTGGAGTGAGATCTGATGCTTGTAGGTACAGTTTTACCATGAAATGAATAACAAAAGCGTATGCAGTGGGCTATCCATTTTGAGATTGTCTGTTTGGAAATAGCCTTTCCTTGAGCACCTGTAGTATAGGACACAAAGAGTTGCTCTGATTTTCTGAATGGCTTTGTCCTGTCCAAATAATAAAGAAGCTGTCTGTGAATGCCCAAGGAATGTAGTAGTCTCTCCCCTTTGTTTTGTGGATTAGGATAAAAAGTAGGTAAGTAGATAGCCTGATTCAAGGCTACACTGGATACTACCTTTGGCATAAAGGAAGGGTTGGTTCGTAAGGAAACTCTGTCCTGATGGAAAATGATGAAAGGTTGCACAGCCATGAGGGCTTGTAGTTCTGAAACCCTGCATGCTGAGGTGATAGCCAGAAGGAAGGCTGTTTTCCATGACAAATATTGCAGTTCTGTTGAAGCAGCTGGCTCCAATGGAGGCAGGGTCAGTTTTTCTAAAATTAAATTGAGGTCCCAAGCAGGTACTGGTTGCTTCCTTGGGGTTTTATATTCTT